>NC_133327.1:527230524-527388736 GCF_042186555.1 Aquarana catesbeiana | reverse complement strand
CTCTCTCCCCCCCCCTCTCTCTCCCCCCCTCTCTCTCTCCCCCCTCCCCCACCTCTCTCTCCCCCTCTCTCTCTCCCCCCCTCTCTCTCTCCCCCCTCCCCCACCTCTCTCTCTCTCTCCCCCCCCCTTCTCTCTCTCTCTCTCTCTCTCTCTCTCTCTCTCTCTCTCTCTCTCTCTCCCTCTCTCTCTCCCTCTCCCCCCTCTCTCTCTCCCCCCCCCTCTCTCTCTCCCCCCATCTCTCTCTCTCCCCCCTCTCTCTCTCTCTCTCCCCCCTCTCTGTCTCTCCCTCTCTCTCTCTCTCCCCCCTCTCTCTCTCTCTCCCCCCTCTCTCTCTCTCCCTCTCTCTCTCTCTCCCCCTCTCTCTCTCTCTCCCCCCTCTCTCTCTCTCTCTCCCCCTCTCTCTCTCCCCCTCTCTCCCCCCCTCTCTCTCTCCCCCCTCCCCCACCTCTCTCTCTCTCTCCCCCCTCCCCCACCTCTCTCTCTCTCCCCCCTTCTCTCTCTCTCTCTCTCTCTCTCTCTCTCTCTCTCTCTCTCTCTCTCTCTCTCTCTCTCCCCTCTCCCCCTCTCTCTCTCCCCCCCTCTCTCTCTCCCCCCATCTCTCTCTCTCCCCCCCTCTCTCTCTCTCTCTCTCTCCCCCCTCTCTGTCTCTCCCTCTCTCTCTCTCTCCCCCCTCTCTCTCTCTCTCTCCCCCTCTCTCTCTCCCCCTCTCTCCCCCCCTCTCTCTCTCCCCCCCTCTCTCTCTCTCTCTCCATCTCTCTCTCTCCCCCCCTCTCTCTCTCCCCCCTCTCTGTCTCTCCCTCTCTCTCTCTCCCCCTCTCTCTCCCCCTCTCTCTCTCTCTCCCCCCTCTCTCTCTCTCTCCCCCCTCTCTCTCTCTCTCTCCCCCTCTCTCTCCCCCCCCCCTCTCTCTCTCCCCCCTCTCTCTCTCTCTCTCCCCCTCTCTCTCCCCCCTCTCTCTCTCTCTCTCTCCCATGTTTTGTCAAGTGCCAGATTATCTTTGAAAAGCTGTATACCATCAAACGCAGCCACTGTACCCATAAATTGCTGCCACTGTGCCCCATCAATTGCAGCCACTGTACCCATCAAACGCAGCCACTGTACCATCAAACGCTGCCACTGTGCCCATCAAACGCAGCCACTGTACCATTAAACGCAGCCACTGTACCCATAAATTGCACCACTGTGCCCATTAAACACAGCCACTGTGCCCATTAAACACAGCCACTGTATCATCAAACGCAGCCACTGTACCCATAAATTGCCACCACTGTGCCATTAAACGCTGACACTGTGCCCATCAAATGCAGCCACTGTACCCATAAATTGCTGCCACTGTACCCATCAATTGCAGCCACTGTGCCCGTTAAACTCTGCCACTGTACCATCAAACACAGCCACTGTACCATCAAACGCAGCCACTGTACCCATAAATTGCCACCACTGTGCCCATTAAACGCAGCCACTGTGCCCATCAAACGCAGCCACTGTACCATCAAACGCAGCCACTGTACCCATCAAACGCAGATACTGTACCCATCAATTGCAGCCACTGTGCCCATCAAACGCAGCCACTGTACCATCAAACGCAGCCACTGTACCCATAAATTGCCACCACTGTGCCCATCAAACACAGCCACTGTACCATCAAACACAGCCACTGTACCCATAAATTGCCACCACTGTGCCCATTAAACGCTGACACTGTGCCCATCAAATGCAGCCACTGTACCCATAAATTGCTGCCACTGTGCCCCATCAAACGCAGCCACTGTACCATCAAACGCAGCCACTGTACCCATAAATTGCCACCACTGTGCCCATTAAACACTTTTACCACTTTTAACTGTAATTTGCTTATATATATATATATATATATATATATATATATATATATATATATATATATATATATATATATATAAAGCCCTATGTGCTTTTATATGCGTCTTATCTATATATAATGCACTCTTTAAATGTGCTTTAAAATGCTTGGTTTTCCATTTTATGAACAAGAAAATAATGACGTTATGCTGTTGGGCTGGTATAATAATGCTATGGGGCTGGTATGACATTTTTTCCAGGCTGGTTTTCATTCCCAGTCCGGCCCTGCCCAGAAGAATGAAATGGGGCCAGTGAAGGACAGGAGTTTTGAGCCTCCTCTGGGTCATAAAGCAGTATGGTTGAAATCAGGTAAACACTTTTCTAAATTCAGAAAACCCCTTTAGAATGAAAATGACACCTTTTGACTCATCTCATAAATATAGTGATACAAACTTCTTTATGAGTAATATTCAACACAATATTTTTTAGCTAATTTTTAAATTAATAAATCATTCTAACTAATTTCCCCAGTGACATTACTGATTAAATAATTAAATTCTTATACTTCATGAATCTCATCAAGACATATTTACCATAAATTCCCACATGAAATCAAGTTAAAACTATTTACTTTTGAAAATATTCTAAAACTAAAATTTTTTTCCTAGTATATTGACATATAAAACACTAGTAAAATGATAATGCTGCCAAATGTATATATATATATATATATATATATATATATATATATATATATATAGAGAGAGAGAGAGAGAGAGAGAGAGAGAGAGAGAGAGAGAGAAATAGATATATATGTCTATAGCTATAGATATATAGCTATAGATATGTATATAGCGCTACCCCCATAGGAGTTGCAAATGTCAGGGTTGCCCACTGCTGCACAGCCAGTCACATAGCGTTTTCAATGTGCATCCAGTCTCAGAAAACAGTCCTTGAGCTTTGTTTTTTGTGTTTTTATTGAGGGGATAATAACTTGGATAGGGTTTAGGGATAATAGGATGCCCAGCATGACAGTAACAAAAAGAACCAGGGAACAACTTTCTCCCTATTTACAGCTCCACTTGATCCTCCTGCACAGCTTGACTTGATCTTCTGTACAGCTCTGCTTGACTTACTCTGCAGAACTCCAATTGATTTATTCCTTGGGAACTAACAGTCTCTTGTTAGCTCAGCAAAAGCTCCTTACAGGCTAGGAACTCTCAGTCCCTTAGATAAGTAGCACATGTGGAGTTAACTGCATCCTAAAACACCTTTAGCCCCCCTGTAGACACTGGTCCCAGCTCTACTTCTTGCAGGAAATGCCAGCCAACCTGGTTGCCACCAGCCCAATTTATTTATGCCAACATATTCTGAAATTTTCAGATCATTTGGTAAATCATACAAAAATTGATTTAAATTAAACCATTTTTACAATCCTAAAACATGTGGCTTAATGTAACAAGAGCGTAATGTACCATAATGTGCCTAACCTCAATCAATGGTCTTGAAACTTTGCACAACCTAAGTTCTCAACTTATCCTAGAAGTTTCATGGATTTTGGTATCCCACAATGCAAACTAAGGACATTAAGCTTGTTTTTTAGGGAGCTTAATGTGGCTTAATGTACAATAAAGTACCTAAACCTTAATCAATTGCCTTGAAACTTTGCACAGCCTAAGTTTTTTACTTTCCAAATTTATCCTGTAAGTTTTGTGGATTTTGGCTCCCACAAGGGAAATTAGTGATGTTAAGCTTGTTTTTTTGGGGAGCTTAATGTGGCTTAAAATCCAAAAAAGATGTTAACCAATTTCCCCAAACTTCACGCAATACAAGACTCTGGCTATGCCATCATATTCAGAAAATTTCAGGTCATGTGGTAAAAGATACCAAAAGTTATACATATTTAACTATTTTAAACTAATCCTAAAATATTTAATGTGAACAGCCTAATGTAATGCTTAATGTGCCATTATGTGCCTAAACATTAACCAATTGCCTTTAAACACTTCAAATGAACTATATCAAACCATTTTTTCCAAGATTTAAAAGTAGCTTAATGTGGAAAAATAAATTAAAATATTAATCAATTGCCTCCAATCTTCTACAAGGCAAGACTCCAGCTACACAAAGCTATGTGCATTAAGCCAAATTAAAGTGTAAGTTTACTTTACAGAAAATCTGTAAGGTGAACTAACATTGGACCCCCTTCCATTGCACCCAGTCCTGCTAAACTGGAGTCCGGCGATCCCCCGCACTGACAGATCGCATCGCTGTACCGGACCGGGGGTTTGAAATCCCCATGGCTTTCTCTCCTCTTTGCCTGTGGTGACAGGACAGGCTACGCGGGTTCTGATTGGTCGGAGCCGCCCATGTGACGGCACCGACCAATTTAAATGCTCTTAAAATTACCTCCTGACGAGGTACGTTTTGGAGATTAAGCTGTGGGGGATTTCTAAGCCCCAGACAGTGAGGCGGTGACCCAGTGTGTCAGTGCGGGTGATTGCCATGCTCCAGGTCAACAGGACTGGGGGGAGGGGGTGAGGAGGAGATCCTGTGTAAGTTCACCTTACAGATTTTTCTGTAAAGGTGATCTTACCCTTTAAGCTCCCCAAAAATAAGCTTAATGCCCCTCATTTTCTTTGTGGAAGACCAAAATCCATGAAACTTCTAGGATAGGTTATGAAAGTTGAAAACGTAGGTTGTGCAAAGTTTCAAGTCGATTGATTAAGGTTTAGGCACATTATGGTGATTGTAAAACTAATGTTTAATATGAATAACTTAGTATGATTTACCAAATTATCTGAAATTGGTAGAATATGTTGGCATAGATAAATTATTTTATTGTGTGACATTTGGGGGAAATTGGTTAACACCTAAGTTCTTTTTTGTATGTTAAGCCATATTAAGCTACCCAAAAAGCAAGTTTAATGTCATTAATTTGCCTTGTGGTAAACCAAAATCCAATTCTCAACAAAACCACACATGCATGCTCCTAGCACATGATCACATATCTATTTGAATATAACAAAATCTAAAATGCTATTTAAAAAAATAAAATGCCACATAAAATTCCTAAAACACTTTACCTGATGGGGTTATGGACAATACAGCCCTAGGGAAAAAACTATACTTGAAGAACCGAAATAGCCTGTGCTTTGATGCACATCTGGATTGACATCAGGCTCAGGAAAGTAGAAAGGTGGGCTGGGGGGAAGCTAGAAGCAAAATACGTTTTACCTTAATGCAGAGAATGCATTAGGGTAAAAAAAACCTTCTGCCTTTAGTATCACTTTAAGCATTGTGCTACAAGGCACGAAGAGTGAGTGCACAACAAACTTCTTTGTAAGACACTAAACCAACTTCTTGGGTCCCCTGTCAGCACTCCTGGCTCCTTATCTCCACTGAGTGTACTTAAAGAAAACCACTTGCCATGGAGGCACTTCCCCCCCCCCCCCCCCCCCCCCCCCCCCCCCCCCCCCCCCCCCCCCACCAGACACCCGGCACACCTGCTCTCTTGTCATTGGTGCCAATGGCTTCCACTTCTGTCTCTGAGCCAATAAGGAGGGAGAGAACAGAGAGAGCCCTTGCTCTCGTGCACATGGCTGGATTGAGATCTGGCTTAGCTAAGTATAAGGGGGGGGGTGAGAGGGGGTCTACATGGAGAAGGTTTTTTGCCTTAATGCATATAATGCATTACGATAAAAATAAAACCCTTCTGCCTTTAGAGCCCCTTTACCAATTCTGGATGCTTCCTATATAATTGCAAATAAACACTTTTTGTGTGTAGATCCAGTTTAAAGTTTATCCAGTTTATCTAACTTAATCGTTATTCACTTGTGCATAGAGGTGAGGCAAAAAAAAAAGCCCTTTGGCCTGTCTTTAAATCCCTCACCAACTACCAATGCACTAGGTAATTAAAACAATGGCAGGCAGAAAAGACAATATACACCAGAGCCTTAGCAGCACTTGGCTTTGTATCGCATCAAGAATTTGAGAGCATGTTGTGCTTTCTAGGTTTTGTTGCAACCAGCGGCTTTCATAAATTTGATAACATTGCTTCAAAAATACCAGCTGAGTGAGGGGGCGTGTCCAAGATGGCCCCTGTAGCAGAAGTGCATTAAGAGAGCCCTGAGCCCTTTTTCTGAATATCACTCATTTCCCTGCAGATCGCCTTCCACATCCTGACCTAAATGGAGGAGACTTCAGCCGAGACCAGAATGACCAAGGGGAGGGGTGCTTCGGCATCTCTCAAGGTCCATAACACTCCTAAAACAACTCCTAAGGCGCAGCCTCCTCCCGCCAAGGCAGTCAACATGGCGTCTCAGAGGGAGGACACAGACCCGGAGCTGCAGGAGCAGACCAACTTTGATGCCCTGATGCAGGCCATTACCACTTGCCAGACAACCCTCACGGGTAAAATTTAAACTATGCAGCTTGATATCAGCCTGATCCGGAGAGATATGGACTGCTTCTGAACCAGACTGACAGAAGCTGAGCACCACGTGGAGGATGAGGAGGACACGCTTCAAGACCACGGTGCCTCAATTCGCACGCTGCAGACCCAGATGAAGACCTGGAGGCGCGAGCGGAGGATATTGAAAACCGTAATTGCAGGAATAACCTCTGCATCGTGGGGTTACCAGAGGGAGTGGAAGGCGCCAATCCTACAGCATTTACAGAACACTTGCTGAGGGCCCTCCTCCCACATGCCCAATTTTCTGCCTTCTTTGTCATGGAGAGGGCACACAGAATGCCTGTTACCCGGGGGCCCCTGGGAGCTCCTCCACACACCTTTATTCTTTGTCTCTTGAATTTCAGGGATCAGGACCTGGTCCTGAGGGAAGCAAGGAAGATCGATGTGCTGCGCCATGGGGGAGCGAAGCTCATAATCTTTCCTGATTATTCGGTCGACACAAAGAAGCTGCAGAGGTCCTTTGACCATGTGAAGCTCAATCTACATAACATGAAGATTAAATACAGCATGTTGCTCCCCGCTTGATTAAGGGTCCAGGATGGGGAGATGGTACTCTTCTTTACCTACCCTGAAGACGCGCCCCACTGGCTGGAGGCCATATCGAAAGGTTGACCCATATGGTAAAATGCCCTCTCATGCTTTGATCCTACCTGTTACATCTCTATTTTGCACAGTTTGCAAAGTCTCCTCTCAGCTCCCTCATCTGCCCAGCTTTGAACACTGACGGGCCTGAACCCTACATGGGAACTTTCATTGTGAGTGTGCAAAAGCACTGATTGTGTGCCTACATGCAGCACCATGCCGGAGCAATCTCCCCGCTCTTGAATGTGTTAGTGGCAGATGGGGGTACAGTTTAACGTTTGTAACAAGTTTAAGTGTTATGCCCCCGGAGTACTCCGGGTGAACCATAGACCTGCAGGGATCGTTCATTCTTTTTTTGCTTACAGCTGGACACTTTAAGTACGAACTGAGATGCTTTAGTGTTCCACTGTTCACGTGCCTCATGGGCAGTTGCCATGAATCTTTCTGGGAGGAAGGCATCCTGAAGTTTGGGGGGTGATGCCGGGTGGAGGGGTTGGGGACACTAACAGAGTATGTGTTCATACTTCATGTTTTTTTTTGTTCCTTTTTTCTTTTCTATCTGATTTTAAGGCGTGTAGGGCTGATCTCCCTCCACTAGAGGGGGTAGGTGGTCTATATATCCATACTTATATGCGACTGAATATTGCAATGCTTGCTGAAATGATAGTGTCTGTATATATGTTACTGAGGTTGATCCGGTGCTGCCAGGTTTCCTTTACAACAAGCTGATGGCCCCCCTTAACGTCTTGACATGGAATGTTTGTGGCTTGAACTCCAAGCTCAAGAGATCCCTAGTATTTAACTTCCTTAAAAAATACAGCCCTCACATACAGTATCTCACAAAAGTGAGTACACCCTTCACATTTTTGTAAATATTTTATTATATCTTTTCATGTAACAACACTGAAGGAATGACACTTTGCTACAATGTAAAGTAGTGAGTGTACAGCTTGTATAACAGTGTAAATTTGCTGTCCCCTCAAAAGAACTCAACACACAGTTCACCAGAGCCTCACAGGTTGCCACTGGAGTCCTCTTCCATTCCTCCATGATAACATCACGGAGCTGGTGGATGTTAGAGACCTTGCGCTCCTCCAGCTTCCGTTTGAGGATGCCCCACAGATGCTCAATAGGGTTTAGGTCTGGAGACATGCTTGGGCAGTCCATCACCTTTACCCTCAGCTTCTTTAGCAAGGCAGTGGTTGTCTTGGAGGTATGTTTGGGGTCAATATCATGTTGAAATACTGCCCTGCGGCCCAGTCTCCGGAGGGAGGGGATCATGCTCTGCTTCAGTATGTCACAGTACATGTTGGCATTCATGGTTCCCTCAATGAACTGTAGCTCCCCAGTGCCAGCAGCACTCATGCAGCCCCAGACCATGACACTCCCACCACCATGCTTGACTGTAGGCAAGACACACTCGTCTTTGTGCTCCTTACCTGGTTGTCGCCACACACGCTTGATATCATCTGAACCAAATACGTTTATCTTGGTCCCATCAGACCACAGGACATGGTTTCAGTAATCCATGTCCTTAAGCTGCTTGTCTTCAGCAAACTGTTTGCAGGCTTTCTTGTGTATCATCTTTAGAAGATGCTTCCTTCTGGGACGATAGCCATGCAGACCAATTTGATGCATCCACATGCATACACATTGTGTATGGTCTGAGCACTGACAGGCTGATCCCCCACCCCTTCAACCTCTGCAGCAATGCTGGCAGCACTCATACGTCTATTTCCCAAAGACAACCTCTGACGCTGAGCACATGCACTTCTTTGGTCAAGCATGGTGAGGCCTGTTCTGAGTGGAACCTGTCCTGTTAAACTACCGTATGGTCTTGGCGATCGTACTGCAACGCAGTTTTAGGGTCTTGGCAATCTTCTTATAGCCTAGGTTATCTTTATGTAGAGCAACAATTCTTTTTTTCAGATCCTCACAGACTTCCTTGCCATGAGGTGCCATGTTGAACTTTCAGTGACCAGTATGAGAGAGCGATAACACCAAATTTAACACACCTGCTCCCCATTCACACCTGAGACCTTGTAACACTAACGAGCCACATGATGCCGGGGAGGGAAAATCGCTAATTGGGCCCAAGGGGTGTACTCACTTTTGTTGCCAGCGGTTTAGACATTAATGGCTATGTGTTGAGTTCTTTTGAGGGGACAGCAAATTTACACTGCTATACAAGCTGTACACTCACTACTTTACATTGTAGCAAAGTGTCATTTCTTCAGTGTTGTCACATGAAAAGATATAATAAAATATTTACAAAAATGTGAGGGGTGTACTCACTTTTGTGAGATACTGTAGATGCATCTAACAGGGAGCAGGATAGTGGCACTTAAAAAGCCATGGGTGGGTTCCTATTACCACTCAACATTTTCCTCTTAGAGTTAGTGTCCTGGTCCACAAATGCCTTCCCTTTACTCTCCTAGATCTACATTTAGATCCGAGGGGGGTGAGATATGTTGCTCTCCATGCAATGTGTGACAGGTTTGGAGTTGCTCCTTGTGGGGATTTACATTCCTTCTCCGGTCACCCTCAATATCCTCCATAAATTACCTCCAATGTTGGCCCGCTATCCCACGACTACTGTTCTGCTGGCAAGGGATTTCAATATGCCCCCAAATACAAACCTGGACAAGTTTAACCCTGATTTAGCCACAGACTCCCCACTGTCTCGCTGGGTGGATGTATACGGTCTCAGTGATGTGTGGAGGTGGCGACACCCCAGAGAAAAGCAATTTACTTGCCACTCTGCCACTTTTGCTTCCTTCTCCAGGATAGAATTATTCTATGCCAGTGGCTCCCTGCTCTCCCGCACCCAGGAGATGAAAATTTTGCCCCGTGGCATTTTAGATCACTGTTGAACCTTGCAACGTATTTACCAGCTGGTGCAAGCCTGTGGCGGTTCCCTGGTTTCTGGGTAGCTGACGAACTCGTCGCCCCTGAGATTGCGGGAGAGATGGGCACCTATTGGACACACAACAGGGGGACGGCTCCTCCGCCAATGTTGTGGGATGCCTTATCGCATGATTATCAATAAGGTTAGGAAGAACACCAGGCTTGCATTGGAGGAGGCAGAAAGACAGGCTCAGGCCTTAGAATCCAGTTACGTGATTAACAGAGTTGCAGGGACTTATGCAACTATGCAATCACTCCACAAAGAAATCTCAGTACTAAGAGTTACCTCTACTAGGAAGCTTCTGTTGTCACAGTCGCAGAGGATATTAGAACAAGAAGAGAGATCAGGCCGCCTACTGGCATAGTTGGCTAAGGAATGCTCCACCCCAGCTCACATTGCTAAACTTAGAGATGACCAGGGAGACCTGCAGGAGGGCTGCCTCCCACCATCTATGTCAGAGGCGGTGATAGTGGTGATCCCCAAGCCTAATAAAGATGTAGAGCTCTGTAATTCTTACCGCCCGATTTCGCTTCTCAATGTGGATGCCAAAGTAATTATCAAGATTCTGGCAAACTGACTCAACTCATCATCCTCTCCCTGGTTCACGGTGCCCAAACAGGCTTCATGCCAGGCAAGGGTACAGACATCAATCTGTGTCATCTATTTACAAAAATATCCCATGCGACCGCCACAGGGACCTGGGGTGTTGTTGCCTCCCTAGATGGCGAGAAGGCTTTTGACTCAGTTGAGTGGGAGTTTCTCTGGCGGGTCCTGGAGAAGTTTAACTTTGGTCCTAAATTTATCTCCTGGATACAACTAATGTATAAAAATCCCACAGCTAGAGTCAGAACTAATGGTAATTCTTTAACCCCCTTTTTATCTACATAGAGGTACTAGGCAAGGCTGCCTGTTGTCTCCAGGACTATTTGCCCTGGCCATCGAACCATTGGCTCTCCTAATCAGATCTTCTGATGCAACAGGGGAGATAGCGGTGGGGCTGCTAACAGAGAAGCTTTCCTTATATGCGGATGATGCCCTCCTTTATCTCCCGGACGCTTCAGCTTCCCTCGAGGCGGCCCTGCAGGTTAATAACTTGTATAGTTCCTTCTCGGGGGTCTGCATTAACTGGGCCAAATCAATACTTTTCCCACAATCCCACTCAATCCCCCCCCCCCCGAGTGGCTGACATACCCCTGACATCTGTTACTAAATTCAGATATTTAGCTATTGAAATACAGAAAGATCTCTCTGCATATCTGAAAGACAACGTATACCCGATTCTCCAACAACTCATGCATAGATGCCTGACTTGGAAATCCCTGCCCCTGTCACCAGTGGAGAGGATCAACCTACTTGAAATTACATTTCTCCCCAAATTTCTTTAAGCATTTAGAAACACTCTCCAGTCCCTATCCCAGCTTCCTTCTTTCAAAAGTTAGACCAAGTGGTGAACACCTTTATTTGGGCTAGCTCGGCCCCCAGGGGGCTAAAACTACCTTGCAACTGCCCCTCTCCCGTGGTGGACTAACACTTCCATGCTTTAAACCAGGGGTCCTCAAACTACGGCCCGCGGGCCACATGCGGCCCGCCGAGGACATTTATCCGGCCCACCCCACCCAGGGCCGAATTCCCGACAGGCCAGGCTCGGGCCGGGGCCAGGTTGGCTCGGCTTGGGCAGGTCCACTCTGCTTCGGCAGGGAGCATATCCGCTCCGCTCAAGCCGCCTCCCCCACCCCAGTAATGGAGGGCTCCATGTGCCGCGCTGCATGCTGGGAAGTGTAGTTTCCAGCACAGTCCCGCGCGGATTCACATCTTTCTCATGCAGACAGGAGGAGCGGAGGGTGACAGTGAGAGCGGAGGCTTCAGGCAACAGCCTACTAACAAGTGAGGACCCCTGTCCACCCCACTGTCCCCCTGTCCACCCCACTGTCCCCCTGTCTGTCTCCCTGTCCACCCCTCTGTGTCCCCCTGTCCACCCCTCTGTGTCCCCCCCTCTGTGTCCCCCCCTCTGTCCACCCCTCTGTCCCCCTGTCCATCCCACTGTCCCCCTGTCCACCCCACTATCCCCCTGTCCACCCCACTATCCCCCTGTCCACCCCTCTGTCCCCCTGTCCCCCCCTCTGTGTCCACCCCTCTGTCCACCCCTCTGTCCACCCCTCTGTCCACCCCTCTGTCCATCCCACTGTCCCCCTGTCCATCCCTCTGTCCACCCCACCCCACTGTCCCCCTGTCCCCCCCACTGTCCCCCCCTCTGTCCCCCTGTCCACCCCTCTGTCCATCCCACTGTCCCCCTGTCCACCCCACTGTCCCCCTGTCCACCCCACTGTCCCCCTGTCCATCCCACTGTCCCCCTGTCCACCCCTCTGTCCATCCCACTGTCCCCCTGTCCACCCCCCTGTCCCCCTGTCCATCCCCTCTGTCCATCCCACTGTCCACCCCACTGTCCACCCCACTGTCCCCCTGTCCACCCCTCTGTCCATCCCACTGTCCCCCTGTCCATCCCACTGTCCCCCTGTCCACCCCTCTGTCCATCCCACTGTCCCCTTGTCCATCCCTCTGTCCCCTTGTCCACCCCTCTGTCCATCCCACTGTCCCCCTGTCCACCCCTCTGTCCATCCCACTGTCCCCCCCTCTGTTCCCCCGTCCACCCCTCTGTCCATCCCACTGTCCCCCCCTCTGTCCCCCGTCCACCCCTCTGTCCATCCCTCTGTCCATCCCTCTGTCCATCTGTCCACCCCACTGTCCCCCTGTCCCCCCCACTGTCCCCCTGTCCACCCCTCTGTCCATCCCACTGTCGACCTTTCCACCCCACTGTCCCCCCTCTGTCCCCCTGTCCACCCCCTGTCCATCCCACTGTCCCCCCCCCTCTGTCCATCCCCTCTGTCCATCCCACTGTCCCCCTGTCCACCCCACTGTCCATCCCACTGTCCCCCCCCTCTGTCCCCCTGTCCACCCCCTGTCCATCCCACTGTCCCCCCCTCTGTCCATCCCCTCTGTCCATCCCACTGTCCCCCTGTCCACCCCACTGTCCATCCCACTGTCCCCCTGTCCACCCCACTGTCCCCCCCTCTCCCCCTGTCCACCCCACTGCCCCCCCTCTCCCCCTGTCCACCCCACTGTCCATCCCACTGTCCCCCCCTTTGTCCCCCCGTCCACCCCTCTGTCCACCCCACTGTCCCCCTGTCTCCCTGTCCCCCCCACTGTCCCCCTGTCCACCCCACTGTCCATCCCACTGTCCCCCTGTCCACCCCACTGTCCCCCCCTCTCCCCCTGTCCACCCCACTGTCCCCCCCTCTGTCCCCCCCACTGTCCCCCTGTCCCCCCCTCTGTCCCCCTGTCCCCCCCTTTGTCCATCCCACTGTCCCGCCCTCTGTCCATCCCACTGTCCCCCTGTCCACCCCACTGTCCATCCCACTGTCCCCCTTTCCCCCCTCTGTCCATCCCACTGTCCATCCCACTGTCCCCCTGTCCACCCCTCTGTCCCCCTGTCCATCCCTCTGTCCACCCCACCATCCACCCCACCCCACTGTCCCCCTGTCCCCCCCACTGTCCCCCCCTCTGTCCCCCTGTCCACCCCTCTGTCCATCCCACTGTCCCCCTGTCTCCCTGTCCCCCCCACTGTCCCCCTGTCCACCCCTCTGTCCATCCCACTGTCCCCCTGTCCACCCCACTGTCCCCCCCTCTGTCCCCCTGTCCACCCCCTGTCCATCCCACTGTCCCCCCTCTGTCCATCCCCTCTGTCCATCCCACTGTCCCCCTGTCCACCCCACTGTCCATCCCACTGTCCCCCTGTCCACCCCACTGTCCCCCTGTCCACCCCTCTGTCCATCCCACTGTCCCCCTGTCCACCCCACTGTCCCCCCCTCTGTCCCCCTGTCCACCCCCTGTCCATCCCACTGTCCCCCCCTCTGTCCATCCCCTCTGTCCATCCCACTGTCCCCCTGTCCACCCCACTGTCCATCCCACTGTCCCCCTGTCCACCCCACTGTCCCCCCCTCTCCCCCTGTCCACCCCACTGTCCCCCCCTCTGTCCCCCCCACTGTCCCCCTGTCCCCCCCTCTGTCCCCCTGTCCCCCCCTTTGTCCATCCCACTGTCCCGCCCTCTGTCCATCCCACTGTCCCCCTGTCCACCCCACTGTCCATCCCACTGTCCCCCTTTCCCCCCTCTGTCCATCCCACTGTCCATCCCACTGTCCCCCTGTCCACCCCTCTGTCCCCCTGTCCATCCCTCTGTCCACCCCACCATCCACCCCACCCCACTGTCCCCCTGTCCCCCCCACTGTCCCCCCCTCTGTCCCCCTGTCCACCCCTCTGTCCATCCCACTGTCCCCCTGTCCACCCCACTGTCCCCCCCTCTGTCCACCTCTCTGTCCCCCTGTCCAACCCCTCTGTCCACCCCACTGTCCCCCTGTCCATCCCACTGTCCCCCTGTCCACCCCTCTGTCCCTCTGTCCACCCCTCTGTCCATCCCACTGTCCCCCTGTCCATCCCACTGTCCACCCCACTGTCCACCCCTCTGTCCATCCCACTGTCCCCCTGTCCACCCCACTGTCCCCCCCTCTGTCCCCCTGTCCCCCTGTCCATCCCTCTGTCCATCCCACTGTCCCCCTGTCCCCTCCTCTGTCCCCCCTCTGTCCCCCCCTCTGTCCATCCCACCCCACTGTCCCATATATATATATATATATATATATATATATATATATATATATATATATATATATATATATATATATATATTTATTTTCATTCTTTTATTCTTTTGCACTACAAAAAAAGATGTGTGCATAGGAATTTAGGAATTAGTTCATATTTTTTTTTAAACTATAGTGCGGCCCCCCAACAGTCTGAGGGACCGTGAACTGGCCCCCTGTCTAAAAAGTTTGAGGACCCCTGCTTTAAACAATACTACTGGGCAGCGGTTATGGTGACAGTAAGATGGTGGTTCACCCAATCACATACTAACCTGTCTGTTATCTTAGAGGCAGCCTTCCTGGGGTCCTACTGAGTAACCTGGTGTTTAGGGGTCCAAGAGCACACCCAACAATGACAACTCCAATGCGCACGATGACCCCGGTATGGGAACAAATGTGAACACACACTGTGGATCGAGTACCTCGGTGCTCTGCTATCTATGTGGTGTATGGGTAGTAGCACTCACTTTTCTGTTTATACTTTAGTTCTGTAACACCCTCTGTAGGGTTAAAAAAAAAAAATCTGCAAGTTATTGCCCTAAAAAGTGTATGTAGACCCGTGTACTGCCCTAGGGGACATGTATCAATGCAAAAAAAAGTTTTTAAAACAACTGTTTTTTCAGGAGCAGTGATTTTAAGTAAAACAATAAAAATGAAATATTCCTTTAAATATTGTACCTGGGGGTCCTCTTAGTTTGCCTGTAAAGTGGTGCATCTGTCTGATGTGTTTTAAAGTCCTGCGGCAAAATTACATTTCTAAAGGAAAAAATGTCATTTAAACTTGCTCGTGGCTGTAATGTATTGCCTTGATAAAACTCAAGGAAAAAAACCATCAGCGAGGGTTCCCCCCCCCTATTGTCAAAAACTAAGTGTCCCACAATGTACATCCATCGTCAATCACACCACCCGATGGACCAGAAAAACTGAAAGAAAAAAAAAAAAAAAGAAAATATTCCTCTATGGGATGCCTCCTGGTGACTGCTGTCTTTTCGCTGTGACAGCTGGTATATAGGCAAAGGCGGGCGGATGACCCACCCCCGCCTGACGGCACACTCAGTTATGTCACCCGGTGGCCTCGCCCTTGCCTATATAACAGCTGTCACAGCAAAAACACAGCAGGTGGCGGGACTCCTCTTATTGAGGCAGTGCTTTTTTTTTTTCCTTCTATTTTTCAGGTCCGTCAGGTGGCGTAATTGAAGATGGGTGGACATCGCGGGACTTTTTTTTTTTTTTTTTTTAAATAAAGGGATTGTCAAAAACTGTCTTTTGTAGTTTACTTTTTCACACTTTTTTGGTGAATGGGTAGGGGTACAATATACCCCTACCCATTCACATAGGGGGGGATAAAAGGGGACTTCCAGATTCTGATAAGCCCCCCCACCCGCAGACCCCCACAACCACTGGGCAAGGGTTGTGGGAATTAGGCCCTTGTCCCCATCAACATGGGGACAAGGTGCTTTGGGGAGGGGACCCCAAAGCACCCTTCCCATGTTGAGGGCAAGCGGCCTGGTATGGTTCAGGAGGGGGGGGTGCTCGCTTGTCCCCCCCCCTTTCCTGCCAGGCTATTTGCTCGGATAAGGGTCTAGTATGGAATTTGGGGGGGCCACACCAATTTTTATTTAAATGTTGGCATGGAGTTCCCCTTAAAGTTCCCCAAAGAACCCTCCCCATGAGGGCAAGCGGCCTGGTATGGTTCAGAAAGGGGGGCGCTCGCTCCTCCCCCCCCCCATTCCTGGCCTTCCAGGCTACTTGCTCGGATAAGGGTCTAGTATGGAATTTGGGGGGGACCCCACACCAATTTTTATAAATGTTGGCATGGAGCTCCCTTTAAAGTCTATGCCAGACGCGAAGGGCCTGGTATGGATTTTGGGGGAGAACCCATGCCATTTTTTTTTTCTTAATTCTGTCATAGGGTTCCCCTTAACCACTTCAATACACTGTGTATATATATATATATATATATATATATATATATATATATATATTTATTTATTTTCGTGTGTGTGTGTGTGTGTGTGTGTGTGTATATATATATATATATATATATATATATATATATATATACACACACACACACACACACACACACATACTGTCTGCACGCCACTAACTAACCTGCCTCTAGCTAACATTCTCTCAATCATAACACTATATACGGCCGCCGTGTAAGCAGAGATTATTAAATATATATATATATATATATATATATATATATATATTCTATTTATTCTGAGTGGGCCATGGACTTAGCCCCCTGAGCCATGATTGGCGAAAGGCACCCCCTGCCAATAATGGCTCTCACAGCAGAGCGCACTGTGATTGGCCAAAGCATGCAGTTCACGTGCATGCTTTGGCCAATCATCAGACATCAATGCACTGCGATCTTGCAGTGCATTATGGGGCGTTCCACGACTCAAATTTCCCGCGAACGCCCCATAACGTTCGGAATTCAGCAAACGGGCTAACACCCGACCATCCCTAATTACCACCTTTACAGCAGTGCCCACCCAACTACCTTTAGGTTAGGGCCACAAATACAACTGATCCTTGGGCCTTGCATGTACAGGTGATGGTGCCTGCCTGTCATCCACTGCCAAATTTGAGAGTGACAGGTTTCAAGTGGGCCACAAGTTTAACTTCTATGAAGTACAGTAAAACATCAAAAACTACAAATTACTCCAAATTTTTATTTAAATACATCTACAAATCTGCTTTCCTAGTTTTGGGAAGGAAAATATTTTTATAAAGTATATACTCAGAGCCCATGTATATTTACTTTTAAACCTTTGGAGGCGATAGCTTTATTTAAATCAATGCCTAAACTACAATCAGACAAATAATCCAAAACATTTTTGCAAAAAAAAAAATATATATATATATATATATATATATATATATATATATATATATATATATATATATAATATAATAATATAGGATTACATCAGTACAGGAAATTCTTCCAAATCTTGTAAAATAGCTCCCTCTTGAGGGCATTGCCGCAGGTGAAAAAAAAAAAAAGGTTTAAATAGAATTCATTATAACCACCTGAGGTTTTATCCCCCCTTCATGACCAGACCATTTTTAGCTATCCAGCACTAGGTTCTATCAACTGGCAAGTGCGTTGTCATGCAACACTGTACACAAATGAAATGTATATATACTTTTTTTCACACAAATAGAGCTCTCTTTTGGTGGTATTTGATAACCACTGTTTTTTTTTTCTGCTGCACAGCCAGGCACACCGAATCTTTACAGGCATCCCAGAGTCAGAGAACAGTCTATGACTTTGCTTTTGTTATTTATTGAGGTTAATAATGTGGATAGGAATGGGAGGTTATGGGATGCCCATTGACTTCAAACTTCAGGGACAACTCTTCCTATATGCAGTCTCTATATATAGCTCCACCTCTTTCTCCAGCACTCGCTTGCAGAGCTCAGCTGGATCACTGAGAAGATCTGACAGGCTCTCAGTCAAATTTTAAAGTATTGGCCCATTAAAGGAAGGAACCCATTTGATGGGGCTACTGTGCCCCATCAAATGCTGCCAGTGTGCCCCATCAAATGCTGCCAGTGTGCCCCATCAAATCAGGTGACAGGTAACAGACCCGAGCACCTGATTGGCTGAGAGGCAGTTCAGCGTTAGCAAAGCGAATTCCTTCGCTTTGCTAACACACAGCTGAGTGAACGTACAGCATCGCGCCCGCTGTTCACCTTTTTGGGCGCCTATTAGAGCCTATTGCTCTAATCAGGTGCTTCCAAAAAACACCCCCGCCGCTGTAATTTAGGTGCCCAAAAAGGGGCTGAACACCTGAATAGGGGGTGCCAGTGGTGACCATAGATAGATTCATGCATTGCATGAATCTATCTATGGTGATAGAGCGGTGCCAGGACAAAGGAGGCGGCGCTCCTGTGCCCTTTATGGACGCACCCCCACTGCTCCCGGTAGTGCTGACCTGCTCCTTCTGTCATCTCTCCTTGCTCCCATGCCTCCAGGAACGGCTTCCTCTTTGTGTTTTTGGTAGGATCATTCCAGCGCTCAAAGCCACACCCCCACCACCCAGACTAGGGGACACCCTCAAGGGCCACTGACAGTCTCCTCAGCACTCTATCTCTGTCTTCCACCCAATTGCCCCTGCTGACATGACTCATGCCTATTTATGAAGTGACCTGCCCCCTGCCAGCCCTCCACTGAGGATTGGCTGAGGTCCTCATAAATATTCCAGGCAGCTCCTTCTAGCTTCCACCACTATGCCCAGAACATTCTCCAATGTCCCAGAAAACAGGAGAAGGCTCCTGAGGGGCTGCTAGAATTAGTCATCCAGCCCTGAGTCACTGAACCCAGACCCAGGATTTACAACTCAGGCTTAGCCCCGAGTTAAAATAAATTTACCTACACTAACAATCTACCCTGCCAACTAGCCCACACTAGAGGGTACTACATCACTATTTACTGGAAGTTTCACTTTATAAGATATCTCAGTCCTGCAATCAGGGTGCCTGACCCAGGTATCAGGGACAGAAAGTCTAAAACAATCTACCTCTGTGGTAGTTAAAGCGAAACTCAATTCCCAAAAGGGAGTTAGTTCCTTTTAAACTTCTCCCCCCCCAAGCAGAATTGTGGGGGGGGGTGTCTGTGTTTATCAATTTTTTTTGCTTTGGCCCTGCCCCCCCACTGCCATTTTGGCTTATGCCAGAATGATATGTCCCTAGTCATGCAGCCTTCTAACAAAAAACAAAAAAAAACAAAAAAAAGTAGTAAATTCAATAAAACAGAACATCAGGATCTGTACTGGTAGAGGTGACACTCTAACCAGTGATAAATAATAATAATAAATAATAATAATAAAAGACCTATAAGTAGTTCAATTATGTGAGACAGGGATAGGGCAGCTAGTGGTCTCTCCTTGAAAAATCTTTAATCAAAATATATAAGATTTTATTTTTTTATATATATATATATATATATATATATATATATATATATATATATATATATATATAAATGAACACAATGTATAGGCAATAGACAATGATAACAAATTGACAAGGTTGTCATAATTTATAACACCTACTCGGGTGCATAGCCACATCAGCTCAAGCATGCATCCACACCATATAAATCAGAGATATCAGGAAACCCAGCTCAAGGGCAGGGGAGGGTTTCTGAAGGAATCCCAGGTAACCGTTGTGGTGTCAGCCATTAAACGGTCATTCAGCTCACAGTGGACATCTGGGCTTCTTAATTCCCCAATAGAGGCAAAGTAAAATAAAAGGTCTGCAGTCACCAGTGGTGCACCTCCATCCCTATATACATATACAACAACAAAAAAGAGTCGCCCTGGGACTTTAAATGAGGTGGTCACAGTTAGCCACTGAGTAACAAGAGTAATAGCAGTATAAAAGTTTATTAAAATTAATGTACATACATGGATAATATAGCATATTAGCTCAGCCAATGAATTTGCACATAATAAAGAGAATAATTAAAGTTGATACAAACGTTATAAAATGCAGTATATACAAATGCATGTATCAGAAAACCCGACGCACGTTTCACGAGATCATTGCTCGCTCATCAAGGGTAGATGCGGATGAGATGTATCTAAATAAACAAAAAGATGTGTCACAGTGGTAAATGTAAAAACAGTGGCAGAATGGGCCAGAGCAAAACGGCCCAATACTTACCAATAAAGGAAATCAGAGTTTCCATCGCTGAACCCCCAAATGGATGGCAGCAGCCAGAGTATGGCAGGGGAGCTGAGGGTGAGAAGACGGACACAGGTACCCCCAGGGGGGACGCCAGGAGGCAGACATGGCATAAGTGAAGGTGAATGGTCCTATTGTCTCAGTATGTAGCTTGATAGATATCAGCTGTAAACAAAGATGTATATGTCTCAATGATTTGCCAAAATTTAGTAAAATGAACATAAAGTTATATAATGTACTAATATTTTTGTATGAGAGCATGTATGCTCTAGCCTAAGTATATGTGTCAAGCTTTACTAAAAAAGCAGAGTAGACAAAAATTGTACAGTTATTTGTATAGAACATAAATGGACTAACCTGATCCAATAATGGAGCAGACATAGAGACCATGGTAAATCCTAAAAAAAATGTGTTTTTCTGGGAAAGAAAAAAGGAAGGGGTTGTGTAAAAAGCCGTGTTTATTTAGATACATCTCATCCGCATCCACCCCGATGAGCGAGCAATGATTTTGCGAAACGTGAGTCGGGTTTTCTGATGTGTGCATTTGTATATACTGCATTTTATAACGTTTGTATCAACTTTAATTATGCTTTATTATGTGCAAATCCATTGGCTGAGCTAATATGCTATATTACGCATGTATGTACATTAATTTTAATAAACATTTATACTGCTATTACTCTTGTTACTCAGTGGCTAGCTGTGACCACCTCATTTAGAGTCCCAGGGAGACTCTCTCTTTTTTTTCTTTTTTTCTTAATTCCCCAATGAGCCCTTTGTGCTGGGCAGAGGGAAGTGAGTAGAGTTGCCACCTCATCCCTGTAAACTCGAACACCTTTTAATTACACAGGTTCTGAGGCTAATTAAATGCAGATAAGGCATCAAGTGAGTTTATATACCACCTTAATCAGCCACAGAACCTGTGTAATTAATATGTGTTTGGGTTTAAAGGGATGAGGTGGCAACCATAGAAGTGAGTCACAACACATAGAGATAGTCCTGCTGATGCCAAATGTATGGCATGGACAGCGTGAGCAGTGACTGTAATCAGCCAGTTCTTGAAGCTCTATTATAGCAGGTATATTGGATATAGATTATCAGTGTGAATCAAAGCTAATGGTCTAGCAATAACAGGTGCACGCCAAGGCAACCAATCAGTGTATAGGTTGCAGTTTTTGTTCAGCAGTCTATGACTAATGTTGACAAACATGCATATCCTTGGTAGTTTAGCTCAAGCAGGGGAGTGGAGTGTAAAGATCGGGGGGGCAATTCCTCCTATCGAGGTAGGTATCCTGTCCCAGATTTTATAAATGACAACGTTGTCAATTTTTAAGCATTGTCTATTGCCTATCCATTGTGTTCTCATTTTTCTATATGTTGATTAAATAAAGTAGAGACCCCTGGCTGCCCTATCCTTCTCTTACATAATTGAACTACTTATAGGTCTTTCCCTATTTTTTTCCATTCTAAAATACTACAATACTTGGGGAAAAAATACATTGGTACCACTTTATCAAGCAACAGCTATTTACAAATGCAAACACTAGAATGAAACAACTTTTTACATATGCATAAACCACAAAAAAAAAGTACAATTTCATGTGTTCATCGTGCAGTTTTTTCTTCTGCATCCACCCAGTGGAGAAAACAAAGATTCACCACCTGACAGTGGGAGCAATTCACCAGAATTGACCTATTAATTATGAAAGCCACAAAAGTGTAGAAACCTTATGTTCAAGATCCAGATGCAATCTGTCAGTTTATCTTTCTTCAGACTTCGTCTCCAGGATCACATAATGTAGTTGTTAATAATAAACAGAAGTAGACAGGAAACAAAACCATAGCATAATTCTATTTATTAATTTAAATGAACAATAAAAACAAACAGATCCATTCACTTATGTCAAGTGCATCAAGAACTGTGTATATGGCATATGTTGCTATATCCCTGGCAACATCATCTCAGAACAGCTCTCAGACTTGCTGTTAGTTATGCACACACGTCCAGCTAGGGTGCCTACGTGTCCCGGATTGCCCGGGACAATCCCGTAATTAGCAGGTCTGTTCCGGGTCCCAGGCACCCTCATTCCAGGACAATACAGTGTCCCGGAATGATACTGACAGAGTGAGCAAACCCAGCTGTAGCGCTGGTGCTCACTCAGCCTCCACCTCCACCTGATACCTTACTGGTCACTGGTTGCTAGCGCCGCCTGGCGGATAGCAACCAGTGACGTCATGGCTGCGACTCCCTGCTCAGCTCTCAAAGTGGAGGAGGGGTTAACTTTCTCCTCCTCCGCACCTAGTGCTCTCCACCACGCTGGATGACAAGTGACATGGCATCTGGGCCAGGTGTCAGTGGTGGCTGGGGGGGGCCCACTCACGGCATCCCAAAGAACCTGGCTGGAGTCTCTACGTCTTCACTTCCAGTCACCACGGGGATCTCTACCATGCAGCTGACCGTTCACAGCATGGAGCAGCCAGCACCAGCGATGTTCCCAATCAGTGTGATCCAGATTGTTATTCTAGTAGGGGGGATCCGCCAGCCTCTGCCCATACCATAAGGGGACACACTGGATTGTCAGAGGGCGTTGTAGGAGTTCTATAGAGCTGCCTGTTGGATGGATGAGCCTGTGCCTCCTTGTCGGTCACTTTCTTCACTTCCCCCTCCCTAACCTGCCCTCTTGGAATGCTCCACGGTGGCCATGCTAGAAGAATCATAAATCACTGAGGGGACCATGAACGAGTGTTCGGGAGGGGGGGATGTACAACTGTCAGTGTGTTTGTACATGTCTACTGTCTTTGTATGTGAGACATGGGACAATGCTGGCTGTGTGCTGAGAGACCCCTACCCCACTGTATACACAGCATGTCACTGTACACAGAGAGGCAGTCCCTGACCTGGAGACCAGACCCTCTCCTTCACCCACTACTGTGGATGGCATCTCCCTGATTAATAGGGACAGTCCCTGATTTATAAACAAACCCCTCTGTCCTTCTTTTATTGTCTTCTGTCCCTCTACCAACTGTAAGGCCCCTTTCACACTGGGGCGGTTTGCAGGCACTATTGTGCTAAAAATAGCGCCTGCAAACCGACCTGAAAGTGCCGCTGCTTTGTCTCCAATGTGAAAGCCCCAAGGGCTTTCACATTGGAGCGGTGCGCAGGCAGAACGGTAAAAAAAGTCCTGCTAGCAGCATCTTTGGAGCAGTGAAGGAGCGGTGTATACACCGCTCCTCCACCAATCCTGCCCATTGAAACCAATAGGACACCGCGGCAATACCGACGGCAAAGCGCCTCTGCAGAGGCGCTTTGCGGTGGTTTTTAACCCTTTCTTGGCCGCTAGCGGGGGTAAATCAGCCCCGCTAGTGGCTGAATACCAACGGTAAAGCGCCACTAACAATACACAGCATGTCACTGTACACAGAGAGGCAGTCCCTGACCTGGAGACCAGACCCTCTCCTTCACCCACTACTGTGGATGGCATCTCCCTGATTAATAGGGACAGTCCCTGATTTATAAACAAACCCCTCTGTCTTTCTTTTATTGTCTTCTGTCCCTCTACCAACTGTAAGGCCCCTTTCACACTGGGGCGGTTTGCAGACGCTATTGTGCTATTGCGCTATTTGGCCCCAGTGTGAAAGGGGCCAAACTATCATAGTTCTAATCCCTGTTTGTTAAGGACAGTTCCTGATGTACAGAGAAAGTCCATGTGATAGACAGTCCATTAAAGAAACTGTCATTGTTATCCACTTGCCCTCTGGAAGATTTACCCCCCTCATGACCAGGCCATTTTTTGCAATATGGCACTGTGTTACTTTAACTGACAATTATGCGGTCGTGCGACAATGTACCCAAGTATAAAATTGATGTCCTTTTTTCCCACAAATAGAGATTTCTTTTGGCGGTATTTGATCACCTCTGCAACTTTTATTTTTTGCACTCTAAACAAAAAAAGAGTGACAATGTTGAAAATAAAAAAAACTATATTTTTTACTTTCTGCTATAAAACACATCCAATAAAAAAATAGAAAAAATCTAGTTTATTCATCAATTTAGGCCAATATATATTCTGCTACATGTTTTTGATAAAAAATCCCAATAAGCGTATATTTATTGCTTTGCGCCTGTATGGTTATAGCGTCTACAAACTATGGGATATTTTTATGAAATTTTCAGCGACTTATAGCGGGACTGCGATGTTGTAGTGGACAAATTGGACACACTGCATCTGGTGGCAGGTAACAAGCTCAGGGTTCCCACTGATTCTACATTATGGTGAGTTGAACTTAATCATTATATATTGCTATGTAGTAATAAAAATAATGTGATTTGATCATCCCGACACCATATCAAGCATGGTGTCAGGATGATTAAAGTGCTAACACCAGCCATCCACCCAACAAATCACCCGCTGCCAAATTCCCCGTCAACCCAGAGACTACATTCCACCCCCCCAAAAAAAGTTTGTTCCACTAAACCAATCCCTCAGGAGAGGGGGGTGGGGGTGTCCCTGAATGGCAGTTTGGAAATGTGGTCACTCTAGTTCAGCCTCCTTCCTAGATGACCAGATCTCTTAGCCAAGTGTTGGCCAGTATGAAAAGAGAGGTCTCCTGTGTCGCTGTGTAGTTTTGTCACAACTTCATTAGGCACTGCAATATACTAAAGAAAAAGAGTACAGACAGTCAGACCTCATTTGAATGTCTATGCAATGAAAGTAATTTTGTACTTGTTTTCCTCAATTTACAAACTTTTGACTGCTTCATTGGAGGACCAACTCCCGCCGTACATCGGTAAATGGGAATCTGACATGCAGATTTCCCTCTACAAATCAACAGGGACATCCAATTAGCACACAGCTCCTCTATAACTAATCACTTTCTGGAACAGGACTACAAATTATTATCTAGGTGGTACAGAGTCCCAGTGTTACTGAATGAACTCACCAAGTCTCCAAGTTGTGTTGGCGGTGTCAGAGAGAACCTGGTACATTACTATATAACTTCTTTTTTTTTTTTTCTTTTTTTTTTTTTTTTTTTGCCACCTCAGTGATTCCATTAGAGACTTAATCCACTTTGTCAGTGTCATTCATGTCCCTTATTTTCACATCATTTGTAGCTTTCTATGCAAATATACAAAACATTTATTTTCTTTAACCAATACAAAATTCGTCAAACAAATCATCTTTTCTCTTGTTCCCCCAATAACCCCCGTCCCTTATCCTCCTCCCCCACCCCTCCACCCTCTCCCTCCCCCCCTACCTCCGTGCACACTTGTTTAATGTCGCTCTCTTTAACCAAATCTGATTTTCAAACCCTCAGTAATACTCCATGAATTTTTAAAATCCTTCCAACTTTGCCAGATGTTTTCTCCTACTGTTGCGGCCTCTTCTCCATACCCTCCTTCCTCCATAAATCGAATACCTTCCACTGCATCAACCCACTCCCAAACTGATGGGCATTCTGCCTTTAGCCACTTTTTTGGGATGATCTTTTTAGCCGCGTTCAGCAGGTGTGGTACTAGAGAATTTTTATACTTTTTGACCTCCCCTCCTATTCCATGATGCAAAACTAACCAGGGGTCTGCCTTTACTTCTATCTTTGTTATTCCTTTAATATACCCCAAGATTTTTACCCAGTAATTTTTAATTTCAGGGCACTCCCACCATATATGGGCCATATTGCCTATTCCTTTACACCCCCTCCAGCATTCCGATGTTTTGTCCTTTTGGTATTTACAAGCTTTATCTGGGGTGACATACCAGCCCGATAAAATTTTATAATTTATTTCAGCGACATTGGTGTCCATCGACGAACCATGGGTCAGTTCCATTACTTTCCTTAACCTATTACCATCTATCTGCAATCCTAATTCTTTTTCCCATTTTGTGATAAATGGTGGTACCTCCCCACTACCCATCGTCAATCCTATTTTATAAATTTTAGATATTATGCCTTTAGTACTATTCGCCAAGCATAGCTTTTCCAGTTCTGATAACTCCTCCCCTGACCTTATTGGCTGTGGAAGGCGGTTGACAAAATGGCTTAGCTGAAGGTATCTCCAACGGTCTAACACCCATGTTTCTTTGTTGTGCTCTAATTCGTGAAATGCAACAATCTCCCCTTTTTTTATTATATCTCTCAATAGTACTCTTTCATTTTTTATCCAACCACCACCAATTTCCTTTTTCCCCGGTGCGAAGTAATCATTTTCCCAAAGTGAAATTAAAGGGGAATTATATACCTTGTTTACTTGTTTATATACTGTGTCCCAAGCTCTAAAAACCACTTTTGTCAGTGCATGTGTGTTGCCATCTAATACTCTATAATCTGGGGGGTTCCAAATTATGTGTCCTAAATGTGCCTTACTCAAACTATTTTCTATATTCACCCATCTTTTCTGTTTATTTTCTCTGTTCCATTCTATCGCTCTAGACACCAATATCGCTTTATAATAGCCCTGAATATCTGGCATCGCCAGACCCCCTTTCTTTTTTTCCTGTTTTAAAATATCAAACGACACTCTAGCCCTTCTATTCTTCCAAACTGTTTTCATGATAATTGATTTAAGTTTTCTAAAATAATACTGGGGGATATCTAGTGGGAGCATCTGTAGTTTATAGATGATCTTAGGTAGTAATACCATCTTTATGGCATTTATGCGTCCTAGCCACGAAAATGGTTTATTCATTATCCTTTTACTCTCAGCTTTTATTTCCTCTAGCAGTGGAATGAAGTCTGCTTTGTAGATCTTCACTAGTGAATTTGCCAGCTTTATGCCCAGATATTTTATTTATTTTTTCCATATAAAATTAAATTCCTTTTTTAGCTTACTTTCCTTCTCCTTACCCAAATTAATATTTAAGATTTCTGATTTTGCCGAGTTTATCTTGAAGTTTGACACTTCCCCATACTGTCTCAGGACTTTAAGTATGTTTGGCATTGTAATTCTCGGATTGGTTATAAAGAGCAGAATATCGTCGGCAAATGCCGCGACCTTATGCTCCTCTTCCCCTACCCTGAAACCCCCAATATCCGGATCCCCCCTGATCACCGACAGCAAAGGCTCCAGGGAGAGGACGAAGAGCAAAGGGGACAGGGGACACCCCTGTCTCGTCCCATTTTCCATATCGAATGCCTCCGAAAGGGAGCCATTGATTTTTATTGAGGCCGTAGGATGGTTATACAAAGCACTTATCCTATTTATCATTTTCGGGCCCACTCCGATGTATTTGAGGGTTTGGAACATGAACCCCCAGTCTACTCTATCAAATGCTTTTTCGGCATCTATAGACAAGAGTAGACCTGGGGGTCCCTTGTCCCTGATATGTTGCAGCAGAAGGAGCGTTCGCACCCCATTGTCCCTCCCTTCTCTCTTAGGGGTAAACCCCACTTGGTCTGGATGAATCCATTCACTCATTCTCTCTTTCAACCTATTTGCTAATACTCTAGCATACATTTTTACATCTGTGTTGATAAGTGATATAGGCCTATAGCTCGAACAAATCGTGGCATTTTTTCCCTCTTTTGGAATAACCGTGATCACCGCTTTAAGGGCCTCTCTACTTAACTCAAAATCCATGCCCAAACCGTTCATGTATTCGCAAAGTCTAGGGATTAAAATATATTAAAATTTTTTGTAATAAACAATAGTAAATCCATCTGGACCTGGGCTTTTTCCTACGGCTGATTCGGTAAATGCTCTATTTATCTCATCTACCATTATTGGGCTTTCTAGATTGTCCTTGTCATTCTCTGTCAACTTAGGGAGGTTAGCTTTATTTAGAAATTCTGCTATCTTCTTTTCCTGTACTCCGTCATGCCTTGTATTTTTGCCTACTGAATATAGGTCCTTATAATATTCCCTGAAAGATTCCCCTATTTCTCTCGTTGTATGGACCATGGCTCCTTTGCTATTTTGGATTTTTTCTATATAATTTCTGGCTTTTTTCTTTCTCAAGGTTTTAGCCAGAAATCTACTGCTCTTATTTCTTCCTTGATAACTTTCCCTTGCTACCTTATAAAATGCCTTTTTTGTTTCTATATCTATACGATCTTTCAATTCCTCTCTTTTTAGAATTAATTTTTGGTATATTCTCTTGTCTTGGCCCAGTCCTTTCTTATGCTCCAGATTATATGTCTCTACAGTTAGTTTTTTAATTTGCTCTTTTGTTTCCCTTTTCCTTTTAACTCCCATTTTCATTAATATCCCCCTAATGTAAGCCTTATGGGCCTCCCACAGGGAGGACCCTGATATTTCTCCTGTATCGTTTATTTGAAAATAGTGATTAAGTTCCTGTTCTATTATCTTTACATTTATTGCGTCTTGTAAAAGATCTTCCTCTAATCTCCAGCTTACTGGGGTTCTCTGGATTTCTGAGACATACATACCCATCCTAACCGGGGCATGGTCTGACAAAGTAGTAGCCTCTATCTTAGATTCCACCACTCTGTCTAAGAGCGAATGTTCAGTCCATATATAATCAATCCTAGAGTACGTCCCATGCACTGGGGAGTAGAACGAGAAATCTTTCTTATTTGGGTTCATAATCCTCCATATGTCCACCAATTGACATGAATGTAACTTTCCTTTCAACTTTCTCAACCTCTCGTTCATTGTCCCCAGTGCACGTGACGTACTATCTACCTCTGGTGCCATACATACGTTGAAATCTCCCATCACAATCAGACCCCCCTCTTTAAACTCCATTAATCTTTCCAATGTTTTTACCAGGAATCCACTAGCCTCTATATTTGGCGCATATACATTAGCCAGCGTGCACTTCCATCCCTCCAGAGAGCCCTTCAAAAAAATATACCTCCCTCCTGGATCTATTAATCTCTCATTTACCTTAAAATTTACCCCATTTGCTATTCCTATTGCCACTCCTCTTCCTCTTGTTGTTATTGAATCCCCATAAAACCAGTTTGGAAAAACTTTTGACCATAACTTAATCTTTGAATAACACGTTAAGTGGGTTTCTTGGAGGAACACAACCTCAGCTTTGTATCTCTCCAATTCCCCCAAAATCTTGTATCTCTTCGTAGGGTTGTTAGGGCCTTTACATTATATGTCAAAAAATTCAACTTCCTCATCTCCTCCATGTTTTTTGTTGGACCTGCATTACTGAGCTAACACAAGATTTTCCTTTCCCCCCTTTTTTCTTATCCATTCCTCTTTCCTTTTCCCTTCCTTGTGCACAGAGTTCCCCTTCTCCCCCCCCCTCCTCCCCTCCCCCTCCCCCCAGCCATCCCTTGGCTCCCCATTCGCCAGGCGCCATGGATACCATGGATCTGACGAATCTCTTGTTGAGGTGAAAGTCTGAGTGTGCCCCTTACCCCCCCCCCATGCATGATGTTTTAAGCACAAAAGGGGTAGTCCAGTATCCACGGTTTCTCCTCCCCCACATTCCCCGCCTCTCTCCCTCATCTCCCCACCCTAACATCTTCTCCTCCCCCCCCCCGGGACCCCCCCCTTTCCCCCCTCTCTCCTCCTCATCTTCCCTGTACTCCAAATAATTCTTCTATCCAGCCCGGTAATTCTGGCTCTTTCATTTCCAGTCTTTCACAAAACTCCTTCAGTTCTTCAGGGAACCTCAATCTTGCTGATCTTCCATTTTTGAAGCCTTTTAGACACGCCGGGAACCCCCAACTATATTTTATATTTAGATCTCTCATCTGGTCTAATAGAGGTTTCAGGAGCCGTCTCCTTGCTAAAGTTTCAGGCGCGAGGTCTGTATACACTTGGATCTCTGACCCTTCAAACTTTAACGGGGGTTTACTTCTCATTTTAGATAGGATTGTCGCTTTATCTTCATAGTATCTGAACCTTATTATTACATCCCTCGGCCTCTGGTGATCTGAATTGTATAATCTTCCCACCCGATGGATCCTTTCTGTTTTGGGGAATTCTTTTTATATCAATAAGTTTTTATTAAATATTTTAAGAAATGGATACAGAAAGGAAAAAAATGGGAAGTGGAGGAAAATTGATTGCATAACATAAAAATAGGGTAGTAAGTGATATACATCTTATAATGATATACATTCAGAAGATATAATCGTACAAAAGGGTAGATAGGTATAGTATTAGACCTACTGGTTCTGTTAATACGGTATAATCACCTCGAGTATCATGTAAGTTACAGCTTATAAGGCCATATAGACCAGGATTTGTCAAAAGTCGCACAATGTAATGAGTTTAGTGCAATGAGGCGTTCAAAGGTATAGTTTCTGTTGACAGCTTTGACTATATCTGTCACATTCAGGGCTGTAGTGGATTTCCAGTTACAAAGAATCATTAATCTTGTCTCTAGTAATATGTGTGTCACTACAGGTCTGAAGTCCTTATGAATTTTGTCAATGTTTAAATGTAAGATTGCTAATGCAGGGTCTGGGGGTGTAAGCATTCCCGTTATGGAGGAGATTAGTCGAAATATTTGATTCCATGTACTTTTAATTGTGGGGCAATGCCATAACATGTGTAGTAAAGAACCCGTGTGCCCGCAGGCTCTCCAGCAAAGTGGTGATGTGCCGGGAAAGAATTTTGCCATTCTATAAGGTGTGTAATGCCATCTATTGGCTAGTTTGATTGCTAGTTCCCAGTGTTTAACACAATGAGAAGCTTTATGTATTCCTGTAAATGCCTGTCGCCATTGTTCTGGTGAAAACTGTTTGCCCAAGTCGCCCTCCCATTTTGTCATTGCTGTAGTTTTGATGAAGGTATTTTTATCCCTTATTTTGTGGTAGAAAAATGATATACCTTTATTGTTGTTGTTGGCGTGTGAGTAAAATTGCCATATTGCTGTCGGTATGTGGAGAGACGGTCTGGAGTGGGATTTAAGAAATCGCGTGATCCTCGTATACAAATATTTCTCTTTATTGGTGAGGTTGTATTGGGACATGACTTGGTCAAATGTTTTCAATTGAGTTCCGTCATAGAGGTCCAGGATGCTATTTACACCTTTGGTCATCAAGTGAGTAACTTTCAGTAATGGAATCTTTGTTTCTAGGAGCGTTATAGGTAGTGTGTATGGTAGTGCTTGATTATCCTGATGTTTTTGTTTGAGAAGGAATCTCCAAGCTTTCAATGAGATCTGCATAGGGGGAGTAAAAGCGGATATTTTCCATGGTAACCACCCATCACTTAATAATAATAAGGTTAGATCTTTTGTTGGGGCTAATGCTTTTTCAGTGTCTACCCATAATGGTGGATCTTCCGTTTTGAACCATAATTTTGTCTGATCTAGTCGGACTGCCCAGTAGTAGTTATATAGGTCCACTAGGCCTGCCCCTCCTATTTTTTTATGGAATGTGAAGTTGTTTCTGGAGCATCTGGCTTTTTTACCATTCCATATGTATTTCCAACCTATCTTTGACATTTTGTGAATATAGTGGATAGGTATGTTGATTGGTAAGGAACGGAAAATATAAAGTATTTGAGGTAGCAGCATCATCTTATATGCTGTGATTCTACCAAACCAAGATATTTCCTTGGTAGACAAGTGTTTGATTTGGGCTTCCAGTGTGGTCATCAGTGTCCGCATATTTGTTCCAACCAATGTGGAGGTTTTATTAGTAAGTGTGATACCGAGATATTTTATGCCATTTAAGCTCCACGTATAAGGCAGTGTTGTTTGGAGCATTGTGCGTTCGTGGGGTAGGACACCCAGGTCTAGTATTAAAGATTTATTAAAGTTTACTTTATAGTATGATATTTCTCCAAATGCGTTAAGGATTGTGTGGGCCTGCGATAATGATGTGGCAGGATTTGTCAGGAGAAGGATTACATCGTCAGTGAAAAGGTTTATGGTATGCAGACTGGAGCCAAACTGGAAGCCCGTAATCAGGGGATGAGATCTTATAGTTTCAACTAGGGGTTCAATCATTAAGTTAAAGACTGTTGGGGATAGGGGGCACCCCTGTCTTGTACCGTTGGTAATAGGGATATGGTTTGGATACGAACCCAGAGGAGTAAACCTGTGCCGACGGTTGTGAGTATAACGCCATAATGGCTTGCAGTATGGGGCCTTGGAACCCAAATTTGGTAAGTGTCATTCTCATGTATGTCCAGTGGACTCTGTCGAACGCCTTCTCTGCGTCAATGGATAACAGCAGAGAAGGCGTTCGGGTTTTTTCAGCAACATTCATCACATTTACAATTCTTCTGGTGGCGTCAGAGGTTTGTCTCCCCTTCACAAAGCCCATCTGGTCGCGTTTTATAATGCGTGGTATTATATCTGTCAATTGTTTGGCTAACAATTTGGCATAGATTTTAATATCTGAGTTCAGGAGAGAAATAGGCCTGAAGTTTGCTGGTGTGATAGGATCTTTGCCAGGTTTTGGTAGTGTTACTATATAAGCTTTCAACATGTCGTGGGGAAGGTGTGCGGACTCAGCAGCCTTGTTGAATATGGTTGACATATGTGGTGATAGAGTGTTTGCAAAAGTTTTAAAATATTCGTTAGAGAAGCCATCCGGTCCTGGAGACTTACCATTTGGAAGAGTGTTTATTATCTGTATTATTTCCCTTGCCGTGATTGGTGAATTTAATGATTCTAGCTGTTGTGTAGAAAGAGTGGGGAGATTGATGTTTTTTAGGAACTGCTCAATCTGTTCCATTGTTGGTTGGTGTTTGTTGGGATCTGAGTGCAGATTGTAAAGTGAGCCATAGTAGTCTGCAAATTGGTCAGCTATGTCTTGAGGGTTTGTTATTTTGTGTGGTTGTGTAGGGTGCTGTAGGAAAGCAATTCTCATTTTGGTTCGAGCCGCTTTTAATCTGTTTGCTAAATACTTCCCTGCTCTATTAGCATTGGCGTAATAGTTCAGTTGAAGGCGTCTGAGATGTATGTCGTACTGTTAAGAAAGAATATGCCTAAGTTTTTCTCTGAGGGAGTTTAATTTGTCAGTAAGTGGCAGTGTAGGGGTTTTTTGTGTTGAGTGGAGATATCATGAATGTCTAACAGGATAGTACGTAGCTGCTGAGCCCGTTTTCTTTTTTCTCTGGCCCCTATTTGAATTAAGACGCCTCTCATGAAGGCCTTGTGTGCATTCCATAGAATGTATGGGTCATTGACTGATCCCACATTATCAGCAAAAAAGAAGTGTAATTTCTGCGATATTAGTGATTGGAGTTGTGGGTCTTGTAATATGCGTGTGTTACATCGCCAGATGGGGGGTGAAGGAGAGATTCCCCTCTCAGCCACAGACATAGAAATAGCCGAGTGATCTGACCACGTGATATCATGTATAGTGGTTTTTTCAATAATAGTTTTTTCAGCCATTTATCCGTTAGGAATAAGTCAATACGGGAATATGAGCAGTGCCTGCTGGAGAAAAAGGTGTAGTCCCTTTTGTTACCGTGTAGGCATCTCCACGTGTCAAATAGCTCCTCCTTATGTAGTAGCGTTTGGAGGGACAAAGATCCCTTGCCTGACGATGTATCTAGGAGTGGATCTGGTGTCGCGTTAAAGTCTCCACAAATCAGGAGGTTGCCATGTTGTAAGGCTTTTGCTTTTTGTGTCACTTTGTTGACGAATCTAATCTGGTGCCTGTTAGGAGCGTATAATGACACTATGGTGTAGGGATTAGAATTAATGTTCCCTGTGGCAATGATGTATCTTCCTGCGTCGTCGATAATGATTTCTTTGGGCTCGAAGGAAATGGAATTTTTGAAGGCTAAGAGAACTCCCCCAGTTTTGCGATGCGGCGTACATGCCACGTAGATAAATGGGTAGTCCCTATGTGTACATTTGGGATTGTTGTCTAGTTGGAAGTGCGTTTCTTGGACGCTTAGTATGTCCGCCTTATGCTTATGAGCTTCTTTCCATAAACTAAAGCGTTTAGCCGGGTGATTTAGGCCCTTGGCATTGATTGAGAGGCAGGTTATCGTCATTTAAGAGACGTGGGTCTGGTTATGAGGCTGTGTCGTGGGGGTACTCACTGCGGCCATAGGTAATTTTCTGTGCTGCTGGGTTGCCAGTGGAGACAGCGTATTGGAGCAAGTCATCTGCTAGTTCGGAGGTGAAGTTGGTGCTTTGTATCTGTGTATATCACTTAAAAAAGAAGATAAAAAAAACTGTAAACCAAAGTTAACATGAGTAACATAAGAAATGGATCTCAAAAGTGATCCTCGTGCAGTCGTAGCTGCTATCGGTGGTATAGGGGGAAGGGAGAGAATCTAGAATAGAAACTCAGCCCTGGAGATAAACCTGTACTAACTTGGGTTTCATTTATGAGCTTCCACCTGTCGGCTTCTTATTAGATCTCCTGTAAGACACTACCTGCCAATCATTTTGGAGTCGAGGTGGCTCTGCTGGGTGAGCCTGATGCATAGGCTGGTCCAGAATGATATTCCATCTCTTTAGGGCAGTGAGCCCTTCTTCCAGGGTATTGATTGAGATGGTGACTCCATTATGGGTAATGGAGAGTGTAGCGGGGTACTTCCATTTATGGAGGATTTTGTGGTTCCTCAACGCTTTCGTGATCGTTATTAGATTGCGACGGCGTTGCAGAGTATGTCTAGAAAGATCTGGAAGCAATCTGATGTTCGCATACTGCTGGGGAATGTTCTCTTGTTTGCGTGAGGCTTGGAGGACCCTGTCTTTAACATGGTAGAAATGCATTCTGAGCAGGACATCCCTGGGGATTTCAGCGGGGAGAAAGGACGGTTTAGGGACCCTGTGTATTCTATCCACAAGCAGGTCATGAGCTGAGGCATCGGGTACCATTGTTGAGAATAGGGTCTGGGCGTATTGTAAGAGCTGGTTAGGGGGGATATCTTCCGGTATTCCTCTCAGTTTAAGGTTGTTCCTCCTGGACCTGTCTTCTAAGTCGGCCATTTTGTCTTTGAGCTAAGCTATATCTTCCCCCTGGGCTGAATGGGCCTCCACCATTACATTATATGCTGAGGTGTATTCCTCCATTTTGTTTTCCACTTGATGCACTCTGTGGCCTATGGCTTGTACCTCCCTCTGACACTCTGTTATACCCCTGACCAGGTCTACTTGTAATGAGGAACGTAGTGACAGGAGCATTTCTTTAAGTAAAGTGTCTGATACCGGCCTGTCTGCGGTGGGGAATTCTCTGATAGGATCCCCTTCAGTGCTGCTCTGGTGTGTGGGGTTGCCGTGAGGCCCGCTGACCTCCATGCATTGCGTGTTTCCCTGCCTTACGGGTGAGTTCCTCCTCAGCTTCGATTTGGCCGGGCTTCTTGTGGAGGGGCTGGATGGGCTTGAGGATGACACACTGGGTGGGTTCGGGGAGCGGGTAGAGACAGATGCCGAGACTTGTCTGCCGCTGTGCGCGTCGGGCCTAAGCTCCGTCCTGTCAGCTGCCGTTCCGCCGCCATTTTGATTATCGCGAGCTGCGTAATAGCTCGTCATTTTCTGCGGCTGTTGGGGATTTTTACGGCGTCTGGTCATCCCCAGTGTGTTCAGCGGGCACCTACTTGTTAGAGGGTAGGTCCGTTAGTCTGTAGGAGTGCCGTGGAGCTCTGATGGCTGTGGATTAACTCCTGAGGCGAGCGGAGCTCTGGGATTACACGTCCATCTTAGAGCCCGGTTGGCCACGCCCCCTCCTGTTTTGGGGAATTCCATTACCTCTTCCCCTAATATTGGGCCTAATATTGAGGAAACCATGCTACTCAGATCTTCTCCTTTATTTTCTGGGACAAAGCGAAGTCTTATATTCTGTCTTCTGTCTCTGTTTTCCTGATCCTCGATCTTATATAGAATTTTCCTCTGATTTTGTCTGGCACTTTTTATTTGTTCTTTGAGATTCATTATCTCCCTTTCTGATTCCTCTGTTTTCCTTTCCGTTATTTCCACTCTTTCTAGAAGGCTTCCCAGGTCTGCTCTCACCAGGCCTATTTCTGATTTGATTGAGTTCTCAAGCTTTTTAAGCATATCACTCAGTTCTTCTTTTGAAAGCATCTGGCCACTTGTTCTTCTTTCCTCCACCTGACTTATTTCCGTTTCACTTTCCATTATAGAATTCTCCCTGGACTGGGCCGTTTTATCCCCAGCTTTATTTGGGGTTCCCCCTTTTCCCTCCGTCTTTGATCCTCCCTGAGCCCCTTGCTCCCCACCTCTTGGGCTCGCTCCTTGGGACATAAACTGTTTTATCGTGCTTCCTGCAGCCTTATCCTTAGGGGTTTTAGGTGCTCCCCCTTTTCCTGTTTTGGGTGCTGCTTTGCTCATTGCTCCCTTCTTTCTTGGCCCTCCTGTTTGTTTCCCCAGTTTTAAATCTAGCTTTCTCCCTCCTCCTGTGGAATGAGCTTCCTACTGGGGTACTAGACCAAGTAAGGCTTTGTTCTGGGCCCTATTTCACCTGCAGCTTCTCCTTTTCTTCCTTTTTTCTCTTTTTTTTTTTTTTTTTTCCCAGCACTGATGACCGGGGGGGCGGGGGGGGGGGGTAACAATTCTGTGTCAGGAGACCCGATCCCTCCACACACCCGCACCTCTGGAATATCCCAATCCGACTCTCCCCCACCTTGGGATCTTCTATTAGCCCTTCAGAGCTATGTAATTTCACAATCCTCTTTTCATCTTATTGTACATGTCCTTTAGTTTATAAGTTGCTTTTAGTCCCTTATTTTAATGGGCCAATACCCCGGGTGTAGCTTCTTTGTGTTCACTTCCTCTTCACACCTCCTCACACCTTACACAATGGGTGAACTTCCCTTGTTTCCCCCTTACAAGTGCAAGCAGGCTATTTCACTCAGTTCAGCTTAATAAATCAGGTATTCCAATACCTTCAATTACGGTCCTCCTTTTGCCTCCTGGTTACTGAATTAAACCATATACCGGGGTATCACAGGGAGAGATAGGAGAAGAAAAAAAAAAACAAGACTGTTTCTACATTACCATCTCCTGGGCATCAGGGGGGATCGCTCTTGATTCCTCAGCATTTCAAAAAGAGGTGCGGGGGGGGAGAGGGGGAGGGGAACGCCGTCCAAACCTCCCATACACGCCGTCAGTATCTTACTTACAACCGCACTCCTTACTTCCTGTTTCATTCTCTGATCCGCTCTGCAGCGGCATATGGAGCTCTCTCTCTTCAACTCCCGTTGGGGTTACCCTCAGCGGCGTGCAGGGATCTTCCTTTCCCCCTCGTAGGTAAGCATGGGTTCTTTATGCAGCGGCATCCGAGAGCGCTCTCATCGGGGATCCTAGGAGAGCCCGCTTCCACGGCAGGCACTCTCACCTCCCTCCCTCCGTGATGCGCTCTACATCATCACGCTCGCGATAGGCTCAATGCCTTCTATTGGAACATGGACATTACTATATAACTTCTATAAGTCCTTCCCTGCAACAGTTCTGGGCAGGACTTAAGAATCTTGTTCTCCAACTGACGTCTGTGGACCTCAGCAGAGACCCGCTAGGGAACTTACTACACCTCAACAAGGTTCCCCTAAGACATTACATACATTCATTGACTGCTCACATGTTGACTGCAGCTGGTGCATGCATTCCAGACTTGTGAAATCAAACCTCTCCATCCAACCCTGGGTCTCTGGTTTCATAAACTGAATGACATTGGAGCTATATAAAGTTTAACAGCTATGCTCCATACTGAAGAAAAGTTTCAGGACACTTGGGTGCCATGCACGGCTTACACCTGCTCCTCCCAATATACTGAGATAATTTCTCAGGCCTCAGTTGGTCAGGGGACCGAATGGCCCAACGGTAGGGCTCTAACGCATGGCTTAACTAACCATTAGGTGGGGTCACCTGCAAGGGGGGATGGGGGAAGCTGAAGCAGGAAGGGAGCTACATCCTGCTGTCCCCACCTCCCCATCCCTCCTACCCTTACCACCTTTTTTTCCTCTCTTATTTCACTTTCTCTCTCTCTCTATATATATATAGTGCTTGGTTGGCCTGTTTTTTTTTATCCATTATCCTCTCTCATTTTCCCCAACCTGGGGTTTGGAGGTGGGAGCTTAAAAAATTTCAAATGTTCCACATTGTGCTATGCGGGTTGCTTGGTCCCTGTATGGCAAGAAACTGTTGATTGGCACTAATTTGAGACTCACACAGATGGTAATTTAAGAGGGTTTGAACACTGATTCTGTGTGCACCAGCTTTAGTAAATCTCCCTCTATATGTACTTTCTCACCCCCTCTGGTTTACTGTTTTTGGCATATCATTTTTTGAAATCTGTATATGTGACTATTGTTCTATTGTATGTTGCACAATGTCTTAAATAAAAACAAAAAAAGAGTACAGGTGTTTAACTACAAGAATTAGAAGCAGTGGCGGCTGGGGAAGTTTTAGGATAGGGGGCGCCAGACCCCATCCTTCCTTTTTGACCCCTCCCACTTAGTGAAAATGGTTGTGGCTTCAGTGAAATGGTGGGTGTGGCTCTAAGGTAGTGTGGTTAGCATTTGAGATGAACGAGAGATGGAGGGAGAGGGATGGAGGGACAGCAGGCCCAGATCCTACACAATAATAGAAATATGTGTATTCTAGAAAGTTTAACATCAGATAAAGATATTCCAAACACCTGGTGTTAGCACTTCAATCATCCCGGCACCATGGTTGTAATGGTGTCAGGATGATTGAAGCGCATTATTTCTATTATTACATTGTAATATAAAATGAAATCATTCAACCCACCATAATGCATCAGGTGTCCCCAGCGGAGTCCGTCCTTACATCAGGTGCCCCCCGCGGAGTCCCTCCTTACATGCAGCCTGTGTCACATAAAATTCAGCCTATGTCACATAAAATGCAGCCTGTGTCACACAAAATGCAGCCTGTGTCACATCAAATGCAGCCTGTGTCCCATCAAATGCAGCCTGTGTCTCAACAAATGCAGCCTGTGTCTCAACAAATGCAGCCTGTGTCCCACCAAATGCAGCCTGTGTCCCACCAAATGCAGCCTGTGTCCCACCAAATGCAGCCTGTGTTCCACCATATACAGCCTGTGTCCCACCAAATACAGCCTGTGTCCCACCAAATACAGCCTGCCTGTGTCCTACCTAATACAGCCTGCCTGTGTCCCACCAAATGCAACCCCACCCCAGCCTGCCTGTGTCCCACCAAATGTCACATCAAACACCCCATTCTCCATGGGAGCACACACAACGGTACTTACCTTGCTGTCCTTTCCTGCGGTGTCTCCTTCCACAGCGGCGATAGAGGAGTCCGCTCCTCATACTTCCGGTCTTCTCTGTCCCGGGCGCAATGGGAGAGAGAAAACAGGAAGTGACATCAAACTCGGATGTCAATCAAACCACCCGGCCGTAGTAATAGATACTACGAGCGCCAGGCGGAAGCTACTTGGAGCTTCGGAAAGTGCCGCAAGGCGGGATAAATGCCCGCAAATGAATGCGTCTGCAATCTCGTGCTTGCATAGATGTGGCGCTTCCCATAAGTGCACTGTGTCCAGCGTTGCTGTCATGAAATGGTTCACCCGTTGGTGTCACTGTCGGTCTCTTGGATTGCAGTACCAATGTCCACCAGCGGGTGTCTTCCAACATCCAAGACTTGTAATAAGAGGACTCACCTACTGGTGGCACTGTTGCATCCTTGGGCCGTAGTACTGGTGTCCACCAGCTGGTGTATTCTGGCAGTGTGGAGCAGGCAGCACCTTCTGCGCTCAGGTGTAACGTGAGGTCAAATCACTGCAGTCTGATAAATACCCAGCAAGCCCTCATATCCTTGCCTTGGTGTCTCTCTCCCTGCATTCTGACCTTGCTGCCTGTTATTTTGACCTTGAGCCTGCATCTGCCCTGACCTGATCTGATCCAAAATAAACACCATTTTTATTCACTTATATACGTTTCTGGCTTCTTCTGTGCAGTCCACACAGTCTGGTTCACTAATTCCCTGACAGTACACCAAGGCCATCCCCAGGGCCGGTACAAGGCAGGGGCAAAGGGGGCGGATGCTCTGGGCGGGACAATTTACTAGAGTAGGGGGGCGCAGGTGAAGTGTCAGCGAAGGCTGGACTGCACACACAGGCTGCGCTAGAAGAATACAGCATTGCACAGCCAGTCAGAGCTGCAACGATGTGCCGAGTCCGCTCACGCACCCTGCACAAGTGAGGACGAGCCCTTGCCTTCCCTGTCAGGTGGACCAATCTCCTCCCGACAGGCATCTCCTAGTCCCGTTCCAGCATGACGTCACAGAGAGGCCGGCCGGGAGGCGGGAGTGGAGAGGAGCGGAGCTGCGAGTGTGATCTAGAGATGGAGGAGGAGGAACCAAGCAATAGTAAGCCATCTGCAGATGAGTTTGTTAGCTCCTTTTTCGGGGGGCTGAGGGGTGGTTAATAAATTACCCATGATATTTTTGTAATATGCATGAAGGGGTTAATGTGTATTGTCACTGCTGCATTAGTGACAAGTGGCAGTTAATTAACCCCTTTGGGCTGCATTAGTGGCACCAGTGTCAGTGTTAATTAACCCCTTCATGCTGCAGCATGAAGGGGTTAATTAACACTGATGCCACTAATGCAGCCCAAAAGGGGTTAATTAACTGCCACTTGTCACTAATGCAGCAGTGACAATACACATTAACCCCTTCATGCTGCATATTACAAATACCATGGGTAATTAACCACTTGCCTTGGGGTGGCAACTACAAGCACCACGACGTACCCATACGTCACTGCCTGTTTCAGCCTAGGGTCGCACTGTAGCGAACACAGACATTGCATGTGATTCGCACCCACACTGTGGTGCCGATCACATGGGATGTCTGTGAAATGCGAGTTCAGCCATACAGTTGTATGGCTGAACTTGCATTGGATTTGCACAAAAAAGGTACAGGGACTTTTTTTTTCCCGCACTGGAATCAGATCGCATGGGTGTTCTCACCTATGTGATCCGATTCCTGTGTGAGTTCACAGTTCGCACTGCGATCTGTGCACCAATCTGGGGGTTCATTAACAATGTATTGACACCCACAGAAGTTCGCAGAGGGTAGTGTGAACTGCCTGTGGGAGAGATGCGATGCGGGAACTGGTGCTGGAATCGCACTGGTTCTTGCATCGCTACAGTGTGAACCTAGGCTTAGGGTTTCGGGTGCATGCCCCTGCCCGCCTACTCCCCTGTGATTTGACTGAGTGGGAGTCAGCAGATCCCAGCCAATGATTCAGGACCATGACCTACTGACTTCACAGCCCAGAGCCCGGTGTTGACAGTCAACACCGCGCTCTGTACAGAGGGAATGCAAAGCAGGGAAAATAAACAAATCAGTCTATGGTAAAAATCAGTACACACATTACACATTGTTAGGCACACAATTAACCCTTGGATGCCCCTAGATATTAACCCCTTCTCAGCCATTGTCATTTGTACAGTGTCAATGCATATTATTAGCACTGATCAGTGTATAAGGCTATATTCAGGACCTAGGTGTTCCGGAGCTTCTTTTGGTCAAAAGGCGTCCAGCAATTTTGTCGCGACTTGTAGGGAGAGAATTGCCACAAAATTGCACCGCGATTGGGGTGCCATTGAAAGTAATGGGATCGCAAGCGGACAGAATCACATCGATTCAGCCTATGATCCGGAACGCCTAGGTGTGAACTGAGCCTTAGTGTCACTGGGTCCCACTATAAGTCGCTCCTTCTTTACAACTGAGGGGGGCGCAGTTTGCCATCTTCGCCCTGGGCACCAGATGACCTTGTCCCGGCACTGGCCATCCCTACCAGACGTGGCTGCACTGAGGAATCACCCTGTTTTGTTGGACGTATTAAGATGGATTTAAATGAAATTACCTATTATTCTCTGCTAGCGGAAGAGGATGGCAAATATTGCCGCCAGATTTTAAAAGATTGAACCAGTGACCAGCTGATGGAAACGATCCAATCAGCTCATTCCCTAGTGGATCAGGGTTACATGTCTTTTGAAGATGTTCAGCCCCTGATACGGTTATGTGCAAAACCAGCCCTGTCATGTTTTCCTGAAGGAAGCGATGATTTTTCTCCCCCCTACAATTATGGCCAAGTTGAATCCCTGGTATGGTTATTAGAGGATGATCCAGCCTTTTTCATGGAACGTTATGCCTCTTGTTCACAGCAGGTGTTGTCTGATTGCATCCATTCAGTGCAATCCCTGGTTAGTTAGGCTGCGTGTGAATCAATGTTTATTCAACCTGTGCTACAGGCATGGTCAGATCTCCTTTATTTAGCCAAGCCACAACAACCCAGCCCTGCCATTAATCACCTGCCTTCCCCAAAATCTATCTCCCTGTCACCTATGGCAACCTCAGCTACAGCCCAGTTTACTCAGCTCCCTACCAAATACTACTACCCAGTCTCCAAGTGCTGCACCTATCCTGCCTTTAATCCACCTGTCTCTTCTCCTCCACCTGTAACAACCCCATAGAACCCTCCTCCAGCCACTGTTCCTTGGTCTTCCTTTTGCCCAGCTACATACTTTTCTTATGACCCTGCCCCTACGTACAAAGCTGCAGTGGCTAAACCAAAAAAGAAACGAAAGTTCTTCCCGACCCACACCATCCTGCCAGTAACCCAACCTGCCTCCACACCAACCAACCTGTTCCAGCCTGCGTTCATGCCAGTTGAACTTAATGACCCACCTAAACCTGCCAACCCTGTGCCTGCTATCCAGCCTGATGTACCTGCCTTCCAGCCTGATGTACCTACCTTCCAGTCAGATGTGCCCGCTTCCCAGTCTGATGTCTTGATGTCTGCCTTCCAGCCTGATGTGCCTGCCTTCCAGCCTGATGTGCCTACCTTCCAGTCTGATGTGTCCGCTTCCCAGTCTGATGTGCCAGCTTCCCAGTCTGATGTCTTGATGCCTGCCTTCCAGCCCAAAGTCTCAGTGCCTGCCTTCCAGTCTGATGTGCCCGCCTTCCAGCCTGGTGTCTCGATGCTTGCCTTCCAGCCTGATGTCTCGGTGCCTGCCTTCCAGCTGGATGTCTCGATGCCTGCCTTCCAGCTTGATGTGCCGGCTTCCCAGTCTGATGTGCCCGCTTCCCAGTCTGATGTGCCCGCTTCCCAGTCTGATGTGCCCACCTTCCAGCCTGATGTCTCGGTGCCTGCCTTCCAGCTTGATGTCTCCACTTTCCAGTCTGATGTGCCCACTTCCCTGTCTGTGCCCGCTTTCCAGTCTGATGTGCCCACTTCCAGCCTGGTGTCTCGATGCCTGCTTTCCAGTCTGATGTGCCCGCCTTCCAGCCTGATGTTTCGATGCTTGCCTTCCAGCCTGATGTCTCCGTGCCTGCCTTCCAGCCGGATGTCTCTGTGCCCACTTCCCAGTCTGATGCGCCCGCTTCCCAGTCTGATGTGCCTGCTTCCCAGTCTGATGTGCCCGCCTTCCAGTCTGATGTGCCCACCTTCCAGCCTGATGTCTCGGTGCATGCCTTCCAGCTTGATGTCTCCACTTCCCCCTCTGATGTGCCAGCTTCCCAGTCTGATGTCTTGATGCCTGCCTTCCAGCCCAAAGTCTCGGTGCCTGCCTTCCAGTCTGATGTGCCCGCCTTCCAGCCTGGTGTCTCGATGCTTGCCTTCCAGCCTGATGTCTCAGTGCCTGCCTTCCAGCTGGATGTCTCGATGCCTGCCTTCCAGCTTGATGTGCCAGCTTCCCAGTCTGATGTGCCCGCTTCCCAGTCTGATGTGCCCACCTTCCAGCCTGATGTCTCGGTGCCTGCCTTCCAGCTTGATGTCTCCACTTTCCAGTCTGATGTGCCCACTCCCAGTCTGTGCCCGCTTTCCAGTCTGATGTGCCCACTTCCAGCCTGGTGTCTCGATGCCTGCTTTCCAGTCTGATGTGCCCGCCTTCCAGCCTGATGTTTCGATGCTTGCCTTCCAGCCTGATGTCTCCGTGCCTGCCTTCCAGCCGGATGTCTCTGTGCCCACTTCCCAGTCTGATGCGCCCGCTTCCCAGTCTGATGTGCCTGCTTCCCAGTCTGATGTGCCCGCCTTCCAGTCTGATGTGCCCACCTTCCAGCCTGATGTCTCGGTGCATGCCTTCCAGCTTGATGTCTCCACTTCCCCCTCTGATGTGACAGCTTCCCAGTCTGATGTCTTGATGCCTGCCTTCCAGCCCAAAGTCTCGGTGCCTGCCTTCCAGTCTGATGTGCCCGCCTTCCAGCCTGGTGTCTCGATGCTTGCCTTCCAGCCTGATGTCTCAGTGCCTGCCTTCCAGCTGGATGTCTCGATGCCTGCCTTCCAGCTTGATGTGCCAGCTTCCCAGTCTGATGTGCCCGCTTCCCAGTCTGATGTGCCCACCTTCCAGCCTGATGTCTCGGTGCCTGCCTTCCAGCTTGATGTCTCCACTTTCCAGTCTGATGTGCCCACTCCCAGTCTGTGCCCGCTTTCCAGTCTGATGTGCCCACTTCCAGCCTGGTGTCTCGATGCCTGCTTTCCAGTCTGATGTGCCCGCCTTCCAGCCTGATGTTTCAAAGCTTGCCTTCCAGCCTGATGTCTCGGTGCCTGCCTTCCAGCCGGATGTCACGGTGCCCGCTTCCCAGTCTGATGCGCCCGCTTCCCAGTCTGATGTGCCCGCTTCCCAGTCTGATGTGCCCGCCTTCCAGTCTGATGTGCCCACCTTCCAGCCTGATGTCTCGGTGCATGCCTTCCAGCTTGATGTCTCCACTTCCCCCTCTGATGTGCCAGCTTCTCAGTCTGATGTCTTGGTACCTGCCTTCCAGCCTGGTGTCTCATTGCTTGCCTTCCAGCCTGATGTCTCGATGCTTGCCTTCCAGCCTGATGTCTCTGTGCCTGCCTTCCAGCCTGATGTCTCGGTGCCTGCCTTCCAGCTTGATGTCTCCACTTTCTAGTCTGATGTGCCTGCTTCCCAGTCTTTGCCCGCTTTCCAGTCTGATGTGCCCACCTTCCAGCCTGATGTCTCGATGCTTGCCATCCAGCCGGATGTCTCGGTGCCTGCCTCCCAGCTTGATATCTCTGCTTTCCAGTCTGATGTGCCCGCTTTCCAGTCTGATGTGCCTGCTTTCCAGTCTGTCCTGATGCCTGCCTTCCAGCCCGAAGTCTCGGTGCCCGCTTTCCAGTCTGATGTGCCTGCTATTCAGTCTGATGTGCCTGCCTCCCAGTCTGATGTCCTGATGCCTGCATTCCAGCCCAAAGTCTCGGTGCCCGCTTCCCAGTCTGATGTGCCCGCTTCCCAGTCTGATGTCCTGATGCCTGCCTTCCAGCTTGATGTCTCCGCTTCTCAGTCTGATGTGCCCGCTTCTCAGTCTGATGTGCCCGCTTTCCAGTCTGATGTCCTGGTACCTGCCTTTCAGCAGGTGCCTTTCAGATGTCCTGGTATCTGCCTGATGTCTCATTGCCTGCCTTCCAGCCTGGTGTCTCGTTGCCTGCCTTCCAGCCTGATGTCCGGATAGTGGTGTCTCTGCCTGAAGTTTCGATGCCCGTGTCTCTGCCTGAAGTTTCGGTGCCCGTGTCTCTGCCTGAAGTTTCGGTGCCCGTGTCTCAGCCTGAAGTTTCGGTGCCCGTTACCCAGTCTGCTGAGCCGGTGCCCATTACCCAGTCTGCTGAGCCGGTGCCCGTTACCCAGTCTGCTGAGCCGGTGCCCGCTACCCAGTCTACTAAATCGGAGTCCATCACTCGGCCTGTTAAGCCAGTACCCGTTTTTCGGCTTGCCGGACCAGTGCCCGGTGTCCAGCTTGCTGGGCCGGGGCCCGTTACCCAGCCCACTGGGCCGGGGCCCGTTACTTAGCCCACTGGGCCGGGGCCCGTTACCCAGCCTGCTGAGCCAGTGCCTGTGATCCAGCCTGCCCTTACAGTACTCGCAGTGCCTGCTGCCCAGCTCGACGACCCGGAGCCTGCTGCCCAGCTCGACGACCCCGAGCCTGCTGCCCAGCTCGACGACCCAGAGCCTGCTGCCCAGCTCGACGACCCGGAGCCTTCTGCCCAGCTCGGTGACTCGGAGCCCGCATGTCTGCTCTGATGTACCGCTGTCTGCTCTGATGTGCCCGCTGTCCGGTTTGACGTATCCACTGCCCAGTCTAAAGTACCTGATGCCCAGCCTGACGTGCCCTCATCCGTTGTTCGGTGTGGGACCATTAACTGTGGACAATTCCATCCAGTTGGAGCGTCCGGAGGCTGCTCCTTTGGGGGGGTACTGTCATGAAATGGTTTACCCGTTGGTGTCACTGTCGGTCTCTTGGATTGCAGTACCAGTGTCCACCAGCGGGTGTCTTCCAACATCCAGGACTTGTAATAAGAGGACTCACCTACTGGTGGCACTGTTGCATCCTTGGGCCGTAGTACTGGTGTCCACCAGCCGGTGTATTCTGGCAGTGTGGAGCAGGCAGCACCTTCTGCGCTCAGGTGTAACGTGAGGTCAAATCACTGCAGTCTGATAAATACCCAGCAAGCCCTCATATCCTTGCCTTGGTGCCTCTCTCCCTGCATTCTGACCTTGCTGCCTGTTATTTTGTCCTTGAGCCTGCATCTGCCCTGACCTGATTTGATCCAATCCCTATCCCGAGTCCTTCCTGGTCCTGTCCCTTCTGTTTCCTGGTTACCTTCGATCCCTGCCCTGCATCCCATCCATCCTCTCCCTGTTCTGTTGGTTTCCCGTCCTTACCATCTGCTGATCTCCCGGTGTATGACCTTGGCCTGGCTTCTGTTTATGGTTCCGGTATCTCCCATTTTATTGTACATACTATTTTGTTGTTTGTGGGTCTTGTGGTTGGTTGTGCACTGTTATATTCACTTACCTGTCACTTATGTAAATAAACACCATTTTTATTCACTTATATACGTTTCTGGTTTCTTCTGTGGAGTCCACACAGTCTGGTTTACTAATTCCCTGACAGTTGCAGTGTCCGAACACAGTGCACTTAAGGACCTTTTTTTTGTATTTTTTTTTTTTTTAAAGGGCCAGATTTAAAAAAAATTTTTGACTCTTTTTTTGTGTCTGCCTGGAGGGGGGGTGGCACCCATGCGCAGGAGGACAGTTTCAAGTAGCAAGGATAGGCCCATGTTTACTAGAAATGGAAAAGTACAGGGGGGCAGAGCCGGCGGTCAGAGCGGATGGTGGTGTGAGAGGAGCTCTGCCACAATGGGTGATATACCGTGGCTCACAGCTCACTAACACAGGCAAAAACTGCATCCACAGCAAGGGGAGACCGAGGGGCATACACCAACCACCATCAGCAAGATGAAGGAGAGAGAGGGCCTGAGGAAACTAACAGATTTCTTACCTCCAGTGGCAGGCAGAGTGATCCAAGATGGCGTTGGCGCCAGGAGCCGTTCTTCCTCATCCCCAGCCAGAGCCCTCAGCCATCCACCACCATCCATGGGTGAGTCACGCTCTAATGACCATACACCGCCATCTTCTCCTTTTAACAGCCCTGTTAAACAAAAAATTAAGCTTGGGGATGAGGGAGAGGCTCAGTATGATACAGGGACAACAGGGGAAGAAATGGAGGAAGCCTCCTCATACGGACAGCATCTAGATGCATTCCCTACCACAGGGCAGCACATCATAGACACCACAATGAAGGAGATGTTGCAAACACTGCGGGGGGGCCCTTCAGCAAGATATGGCAGCTTTTATGCACTCCGCAAAGAAAGAGATGAAAGAGGTCAGAGTAGAATATGTTGAAAAGAAAATGGAGGAATTCACCATAGCACACAATTAACTAGTAGATGCCCATTTTGATGTTGAGGATGAGCTCAAAGCCATGCGTCTTAAAATGGCAGATATTGAAGACAGGGCTCACAGGAATAATATCAAATTTAGTGGGGATCCTGAAACAATTAAACTAGCTGACCTTTCCGCGTACCTCCAAAAGCTCATGACAACAGCCCTCCCATCTCTGGGGCCTGCAAACATAATAATAGATAGAGCCCACAGACTGCCAAAACAATCATTCCTGCCTGACCAGATCACCAGAGACGTCATAGCAAGGATCCATTTTTATCATGTAAAAGATCAACTGATGCAATACTCCAGACAGCACCCTGCACTCCCAGACCCTTTCGCTGGAATAGCACTCTATGCTGATTTGACGCAAGCTACACTGATGGCGAGGCACAACTTGGTTCCCATTACAAAAATACTGTGTAACCACAAAATCCTCTACAAGTGGAGCTTTCCAGCCAAACTGCTGGTGGAAATGCATAATGCATCACATTCAATCACTGCACTGGAGAAAGGTATGGAGCTCCTCCAGAAGTGGCGTCTCCTCCCTGTGAATGGTGACTCTGCAGATCCTGATCCCCTCCAGGACAGACGCAACAATAATCGCCAAAACAGGAGGGGTAAATAACATATTCATGTTTGAGCTCTTGTAGTTCTCCTAAATGCCCAACACTGTCCTCAGGGTCACTGAACCCTTGGTGCCTTTCTGACTAACCACATGTTTCTGTGTCAGCTCAATCCTCACCCGTTGTTCAACTGATACAAGTACTATTCTTTCCCCCAACTTCATTTACGTGATATTTACCATAACCTGTTTTTCTCAGCAATTACTGCTTAACTGTCTCAAGTTACTGAACAACTCAGTTTGGTTTATTTTTCCTGTTTTTTGATGGTTATAACGAAAACATTACCTCAGGGCATACACATGTCAAACAAGAACTTTTTGTACTACTTTTCATACCAATTATTATCACTAGATGGCGGCACAGCGCTCTCTACCATTTAAATGAACCTTAAGCTGATGTCATACAATGTGGGAGGCCTGAACAGTCCATACAGGCGCAGAGCAGTATGGAAAACAGCAATGGACTTAAAATGTGATATTCTGTGTGCACAAGAGACGCATTTCTCTAGCATCAGAGCAGGGATCGAGGAAGGCGAGTGTCCCTTGGACACAGCGCTTCCCCGATCAGGGTAAACAGCCAATGAAATTGGCTGTTTACCACGTGACTGGCTGTGTCCAATCACAGACGGTCACAAATGTAAACATTGAGGAGCCGTTACCATCTGATCCCTGCTCTCTCCTCACACACCGATCGTGTGAGGAGAGAGCAGGGATCAGTGAGTGAAATCAGTGTCTGTCTGACTTATTGTATTGTACTGTGCGCAACACGCCCCCCCAATAAGAGGACCTGTCACACAGCCCAGCCAATCAGCCCATCTGTCAATCAGCCCATCTGTCACAGGCCCATCGCCATCAGTACCGCCACACAGGCTACCAGTACCGCCATCGGTACCACCACCAGTACCGCCACTAGTACCACCATCAGGCCCACCATCTATACTGGCACACAGGCCGCTACCAGTATCGCCACTAGTGCCGCCATCGGTACCACCACCACCCGTACCACCGTCAGTACCGCCATCGGTACCACCACCACCCATACCGCCACCTGTACCACCATCACCACCTGTACCACCACCACCCATACCGCCATTGGTACCACCACCTGTACCGCCATCGGTACCACCACCATACGTACCGCCACCGGTACCGCCATCACCACCTGTACCGCCATCGGTACCACCACCACCCGTACCGCCACCGGTACCGCCACCACCACCCGTACCCCCATCTGTACCACCACCACCACCCGTACCGCCATTGGTACCACCACCACCTATACCGCCATCTGTACCACCACACAGGCCCACCACTAATACCTCAATCGGTACCACTACCACCAGCAGTACCATTACACAGGCCCGCCAATAAGCATTGCCATAATGTCCCAAAGGGTTTACACACCTGAGGAGGCATATGAGATTCTTGCCATGTCGGATGATGAGAGCAGCGAGGAGCTCCAATCATCCGATTATGGTTCGGAATACGAGCCAGTGGAGGATAGTGGATCAGAGTCCGAGTCTGCTGAGGAAACCGTCCCTCCCAAAAGAATGAGATCAGGACCAAGATCAGGAGATCTGCCCACCACTAGCAGCACCAGACCCCAGGAAGATGAGCCCAGTACAAGTACTGGAATTACACGCCCAACCCAAAGAACCCAGCCCCAGTCCTACCTTCCCGATGCCCTGGCAAACCCCTTATGGTTGCCTGCCAACTCAGGATGCGCTATTATCCTCCCTTTCACCGCACAGCCAGGTGTGCAGCCTGACACTACAAATTTTTCTCAATTCGATTATTTTTCTTTATTTTTCCCACCAGATTTTCTGCAGAATATGGTGGATCAAACTAATTTGTATGCATCCCAATTTATTGCTGCCAACCCCAATTCTTCCTACACCCGCATGTTCCAGTGGCAATGTGTCACACTGGATGAATTTAAATTGTTTTTGGGCCTTACTTTCATTATGGGGCTTACAAAAAAAGAACAAAGTCCATGCATATTGGTCCACCAACACCATCCAACACATACCCTTATATTCCGCTGTCATGTCCAGGACAAAATACGACATGATTATGCGTTTTCTCCACTTCAATGACAATTCGTAGTGCCCTCCCTGAGATCATCCCAACCATGACAAATTGTACAAGATACGCCCCCTAATCAATTCCTTTTCCCAGCGATTTAGAGAAGTTTTCATCCCAGACCAAAAAATTTTTGTGGACGAGTCCCTCATACATTTCACTGGCCAACTGCACTTCAAGCAGTATATACCAAACAAGAGAGCCAGGTATGGGCTGAAATTAAATAAATGATGTGATCGAGCCACTGGATACGTCTTCACATTCCGGATCTACGAAGGCAAAGACTCCCAGCTCCAGCCCCGTGACTGCCCCACATATATTGGAACCAGTGGGAAAATTGTCTGGGAGCTGGCATACCCCCTGTTTGAAAAAGGATAACATTTATATGTCGACAACTATTATACCAGCCTGCCCCTTTTTCATCATCTTTACAGTAAAAAAACCCCGGCCTGTGGTAACTTAAAAAAAAAAACGTAAGGGATTCCCACAAAATCTGTTGACAAAAAAATTGCAAAACTGAGAAATGGCATTCATGAGGAATGAGGAGGTGTTGGCCATGAAGTGGAGGGACCAGAAATCCTCTCTACCATCCACAATGACACCGTGGTGGAGATCCAAAGAAGACGCGGCCCCATTGTAAAGCCTGAATGTGTCCACGAGTACAATATGTATATGGGGGGGGTGGATTTAAACGATGAGATGCTACAGCCCTATTTATCAACCAGAAAGTCCTGTTACTGGTACAAGAAAGTTACATTTCACCTGTTTCACATGGCCCTTTTTAATTCGTTTGTCTGCTACCAAAAAGCAACTCAAAACCAACAAATCACCTACCTCAAGTATATTGAAGATATTGTCACTGCCCTCATTTACCAACAAGGTCCCGCCCCAGGAAGCATTCGCTCTGATAGTGTGAGTCAACTTCAAGAGCAACACTTTCCCTAAAGCATTCCCCCCACAGAATCTGGAAGAAGACACCAAAAGAAATGCCGTGTATGCAGCAGAGGAGGAGTAAAAAGAGATTCCAGCTATTATTGTCCCCAATGTCCCTCCCAACCTGGCCTGTGCATCGGAGATTGCTTCAAAAATTATCATACATCCATCCAATATTAGTTCCCTTTATTATTACCAGACTGCCATTTCCCCATTTGCCTGCTTTCATGTTAATTAACTGACCCTGGCCTGTTTACCGACGATGTCTTTGCTTGCCGTTTTAAACCACGTTTCTGACTTCCACGTGCACCAACCTCAGTCTGTTTACCGATGATGCCTCTGCCTGCCAATTTAAACCACGTTTCTGATATCCACGTGCACCGACCTTGGCCTGTTAATCGACCATGTTTTTGCCTGCCACTTGGACTGATCTTTTGGCCATCTACTTTAGTACACAGGGGTCTCACATATGTGAGGGGCTTCAGAATAGCGTTCTGAGTAGAGAAAAACAGTTTTTCTTTCTCTGTGCTCCCAGAACAGGGTCTGGTTGCCCGGAGACTTCAAAGCGATTTGGGTGGGAGAAGTCTCTACCCCTGTCCCCCTGGCCGTAAGCTTGATGGTCCTTCCTGCTGCCTGGACCAATACTTTGGCTGTGCTGACCATATTGCTGCCTGTAATGACCCATGACATTATGGACCATGTTTATTCCTGCTGTTTGGACCAATACTTTGGCTGTGTTGACCATATATCTGCCTGCTGCCTCTACTGACTTTGGACAGTATTTCTGCCGGGACACCTCTGCCTGCTACCTGGACCTGTGCTCAGGGGCGGACTGACCATTCGGTCACTCGGTCGCCGACCGAGGGCCCGACGTCAGGAGGGGCCCCATGAGCGGCTCAGTCAGCAGCGGAAAAAAGCCGCCCGCCACACCGCATGAAAACCCCGTCCTCCTGGATTTTTACAGCTCCCAGCACCGCGGCCAGCCCGCTGCCCGAGCAGACCTCGGCTTAGGCTGAGAGAGGCTCTGTCAGCAGGGAGGGGTGGGGCAGGGAGCTCCACTGACGCTCTGACCCTGCCCTGCCCTGCCCCGCCCCTCCTCTCCTCATGTAGTCTGAGTCTGAGCGTCTCTCCTGCACTTCTGAGAGCTCCGCTCTGGACCACAAAAATCCCCGCCCCTACAGACGAAAGCTCCGCCCCCTATCAACGAAAGCCCCGCCCCATATCGACGAAAGCTTTGCCCCTTACCGACGAAAGCTCCGCCCCTACCGACGAAAACTCCGCCCCCGGACCTCTGAGAGCGGGAGGTGAGCCCGAATGGTCAGGTAGGTCCTTCTGCCTACATTATATAAACGGCCTGTAGACCCCTTTTTTTTTGCTAAACCATCCCTGGAAATGTTGTTTACCCCCCTGTATAGCTGTGTATTGCTGAAAGTTTACATTTTAAAACTGGCTACCTGGTCATCTCCTGTAGTCGCATTCGCAGTCTGGTCATCTCCTGTAGTTGCATTCGCAGTCTGGTCATCTCCTGTAGTCGCATTCGCAGTCTGGTTATTCCCTGTAGTAGCATTCGCAGTCTGGTTATTTCCTGTAGTCGCATTCGCAGTCTGGTCATCTCCTGTAGTCGCATTCGCAGTCTGGTTATTTCCTGTAGTCGCATTCGCAGTCTCTGGTTATTTCCTGTAGTCGCATTCGCAGTCTGGTCATCTCCTATAGTCTCATTCACAGTCTGGTCATCTCCTGGAGTCGCATTCGCAGTCTCTGTTTATCTCCTGTAGTCGCATTCGCAGTCTCTGGTTACTTCCTGTAGTTGCATTCGCAGTCTCTGGTTATCTCCTGTAGTCGCATTCGCAGTCTTTTTATTTCCTGTAGTCGCATTTGCAGTCTGGTTATCTCCTGTAGTCGCATCCCCAGTCTCTGGTTATTTCCTGTAGTCGCATTCGCAGTCTGGTTATTTCCTGTAGTTGCATTCGCAGTCTCTGGTTATTTCCTGTAGTTGCATTCGTAGTCTGGTCATCTCCTGTAGTCGCATCCCCAGTCTCTGGTTATCTCCTGTAGTCGCATCCCCAGTCTCTGGTTATCTCCTGTAGTTGCATCCCCAGTCTCTGGTTATCTCCTGTAGTCGCAATCCCAGTCTCTGGTTATTTCCTGTAGTCGCATTTGCAGCCTCTGGTTATCTCCTGTAGTCGCATTCGCAGTCTGGTTATTTCCTGTGGTCGCATCCCCAGTCTGGTTATCTCCTGTAGTCGCATTCGCAGTCTGGTTATCTCCTGTAGTCGCATCCCCAGTCTCTGGTTATTTCCTGTAGTCGCATCCCCAGTCTCTGGTTGTTTCCTGTAGTCGCATTCGCAGCCTCTGGTTATTTCCTGTAGTCGCATTCGCAGTCTGGTTATTTCCGGTAGTCGCATTTGCAGCCTCTGGTTATCTCCTGTAGTCACATTCGCAGTCTGGTTATCTCCTGTAGTCGCATCCCCAGTCTCTGGTCATCTCCTGTAGTTGCATTTGCAGTCTGGTTATTTCCTGTAGTTGCATTCGCAGTCTGGTTATTTCCGGTAGTCGCATTTGCAGCCTCTGGTTATCTCCTGTAGTCGCATCCCCAGTCTGGTCATCTCCTGTAGTCGCATTCGCAGTCTGGTTATCTCCTGTAGTCGCATCCCCAGTCTCTGGTTATCTCCTGTAGTTGCATTCGCAGTCTTTTTATTTCCTGTAGTTGCATTCGCAGTCTCTGGTTATCTCCTGTAGTCGCATCCCCAGTCTCTGGTTATTTCCTGTAGTCGCATTTGCAGTCTGGTTATTTCCTGTAGTTGCATCCCCAGTCTCTGGTTATCTCCTGTAGTTGCATTCGCAGTCTTTTTATTTTCTGTAGTCGCATTTGCAGTCTGGTTATTTCCTGTAGTCGCATCCCCAGTCTCTGGTTATTTCCTGTAGTTGCATTTGCAGCCTCTGGTTATCTCCTGTAGTCGCATCCCCAGTCTGGTTATCTCCTGTAGTCGCATTCGCAGTCTGGTTATCTCCTGTAGTCGCATCCCCAGTCTCTGGTTATTTCCTGTAGTCACATTTGCAGCCTCTGGTTATCTCCTGTAGTCACATTCGCAGTCTGGTTATCTCCTGTAGTCGCATCCCCAGTCTCTGGTCATCTCCTGTAGTTGCATTTGCAGTCTGGTTATTTCCTGTAGTTGCATTCGCAGTCTGGTTATTTCCGGTAGTCGCATTTGCAGCCTCTGGTTATCTCCTGTAGTCGCATCCCCAGTCTGGTCATCTCCTGTAGTCGCATTCGCAGTCTGGTTATCTCCTGTAGTCGCATCCCCAGTCTCTGGTTATCTCCTGTAGTTGCATTCGCAGTCTTTTTATTTCCTGTAGTTGCATCCCCAGTCTCTGGTTATTTCCTGTAGTCGCATTTGCAGTCTGGTTATTTCCTGTAGTTGCATCCCCAGTCTCTGGTTATCTCCTGTAGTTGCATTCGCAGTCTTTTTATTTTCTGTAGTCGCATTTGCAGTCTGGTTATTTCCTGTAGTCGCATCCCCAGTCTCTGGTTATTTCCTGTAGTTGCATTTGCAGCCTCTGGTTATCTCCTGTAGTCGCATCCCCAGTCTGGTTATCTCCTGTAGTCGCATTCGCAGTCTGGTTATCTCCTGTAGTCGCATCCCCAGTCTCTGGTTATTTCCTGTAGTCGCATTCGCAGCCTCTGGTTATTTCCTGTAGTCGCATTCGCAGTCTGGTTATTTCCGGTAGTCGCATTTGCAGCCTCTGGTTATCTCCTGTAGTTGCATCCCCAGTCTGGTCATCTCCTGTAGTCACATTCGCAGTCTGGTTATCTCCTGTAGTCGCATCCCCAGTCTGGTCATCTCCTGTAGTCACATTCGCAGTCTGGTTATCTCCTGTAGTCGCATCCCCAGTCTCTGGTCATCTCCTGTAGTCGCATTCGCAGTCTGGTTATTTCCTGTAGTTGCATTCGCAGTCTGGTTATTTCCAGTAGTCGCATTTGTAGCCTCTGGTTATCTCCTGTAGTCGCATTCGCAGTCTGGTTATCTCCTATAGTCGCATTTGCAGTATGGTTATCTCCTGTAGTTTCATCCCCAGTCTCTGGTTATTTCCTGTAGTCGCATTTGCAGTCTGGTTATTTCCTGTAGTTGCATCCCCAGTCTCTGGTTATCTCCTGTAGTTGCATTCGCAGTCTCTGGTTACTTCCTGTAGTCATTTATGATATCTATGGCTATGCATATTTATTGAATCCATATTGAGCACTATATTTGATTGGCTGTTTGCTTCTGCTTAGGCCTGGCAAACACGCACAATCGCACATGATGATGACTTCATCATCATGTGTGTGATTGTGATTGTGCGTGTGTGCCAGGCCTAAGCAGAAGCAAACAGCCAATCAAATATAGTGCTCAATATGGATTCAATAAATAGTGGGAAGAATGCCCCTTACATTGGTGGTCAGTGAGAAGAATGTTCCTTACATTGGTGATCAGTGAGAAGAATGTTCCTTACATTGGTGGTCAGTGGGAAGAATGTTCCTTACATTGGTGGTCAGTGAGAAGAATGTTCCTTACATTGGTGGTCAGTGGGAAGAATGTTCCTTACATTGGTGATCAGTGGGAAGAATGTTCCTTACATTGGTGGTCAGTAAGAAGAATGTTCCTTACATTGGTGGTCAGTGAGAAGAATGTTCCTTACATTGGTGATCAGTGGGAAGAATGTTCCTTACATTGGTGGTCAGTGAGAAGAATGTTCCTTACATTGGTGGTCAGTGGGAAGAATGTTCCTTACATTGGTGATCAGTGAGAAGAATGTTCCTTACATTGGTGGTCAGTGAGAAGAATGTTCCTTACATTGGTGATCAGTGGGAAGAATGTTCCTTACATTGGTGGTCAGTGAGAAGAATGTTCCTTACATTGGTGGTCAGTGAGAAGAATGCTCCTTACATTGGTGATCAGTGAAAATTATATAAAGTTAATAAAAATAATTTAAAAAAAAATGTAAAGCACCCCCATGATCCCAGCACATGCTCTATATGAAAAGCTTTATGTAGGATGAGCACATGTATGTAAACATGTGTCTATAGACGCAAATGCTGGACACGGGAGCCCATCTGCAAGGTAACCCCCCCCCCCGGGAGAGCGCTTCTCCTAGGGAGTTATCTGATGTGGGGAGGAGCCGTGAGAGCCACCCCCAGATGTCGAGGTTTGGGGCCACTCTGTGCAAAACGAGCTGCATAGTGAAGGTAAGTATGATATGTTTGTTATTTAAAAAAACAAAAAAACGAGCCTTTACAATCACTTTAGTTTTGGAAAGGTACCTGTTGTTGCACTTTCTTTAATGTAATTCTGTGACGAATGCATGTAGTGTGGGCAGTGCAAAATGTAGGTGGGGATTTGTGTGGGTGTGGCTTGAGTGTGGGTGGGAACACATGAGCGGGGACCACTGCACTTCTAAAACCACAGGCAATCTTTTGTTATTTGGTATGTACCTGCTATGTGTTAGAAATATGAAGGGCCTTCAAAAATTTGATCGGTAGTCAGAAAATGATATGTGTTATTAATGCTGCTAGAATGCCTGCAGGTGCTACTTGGATTTTGGGCCTATGTATGTGGCCAGGCTATGTAAAAGTCTCAAACATGTGGTATCACCATACTCAGGAGGAGTACCAGAATGTATTTTGGGGTGTCATTTTTGCTATGTACATGCTATGCATTATAAATATCTTATAAAGGGACAACTTTGTGTAAAAAATGCATTTTCATTTTTTTTCCGCATTTTCCAAACACTTCTGGAAAAAAATGAACCATTCAAAAGACTCATTATGCCTCATAGATTATACGTTTGGGTGTTTTCTTTCCAAAATGGGGTCATTTTGTAGACAATTCCATTGTCCTGGTGCTCCAGGACCTTCAAAAATGTAATAGGTGGTTGAGAAATGAGATGTGCAATTTATGCTTGTAGAACGCCTGAAAGTGCTACTTCAGTGTTGGGCCTTTGTATGTGGCCAGGCTGTGTAAAAGTCTCACACATGTGGTATCGCCATACTCAGGAGGAGTAGAGGAATGCATTTTGGGGTGTCATTTTTGCTACGTACATGCTATGTGTTAGAAATATCTTATAAATGGACAACTTTGTGTAAAAAAAAATGCATTTTCATTTTTTTTCCACTTTTTCCAAAACCTTCTGAAAAAAAATGAACCGTTCAAAAGACTCATTATATGTTGGGGTGTGTGCTTTCCAAAATGGGTTCATTTTGTGGATAATTACATTGTTCTGGTGCTCCAAGGCCTTCAAAAATGTAATAGGTGGTTGAGAAAGGATATGTGCAATTTATGCTTGTAAAACGCATGAAAGTGCTACTTCAATGTTGGGCCTTTGTATGTGGCCAGGCTGTGTAAAAGTCTCACACATGTGGTATCGTCATACTCAGGAGGAGTAGAGGAATGCATTTTGGGGTGTCATTTTTGCTATGTACATGCTATGTGTTAGAAATATCTTCTAAATGGACAACTTTGTGTAAAAAAAATGCATTTTCATTTTTTTTCAACATTTTCCAAAAACTTCTGGAAAAAAATGAACCATTCAAAAGACTCATTATGCCTCATAGATTGTACGTTGGGGTGTGTGCTTTCCAAAATGGGTTCATTTTGTGGATAATTCCATTGTTCTGGTGCTCCAGGTCCTTCAAAAATGTAATAGGTGATTGAGAAAGGATATGTGCAATTTATGTTTGTAAAACGCATGAAAGTGCTACTTCAATGTTGTGCCTTTGTATGTGGCCAGGCTGTGTAAAAGTCTCACACATGTGGTATCGCCATACTCAGGAGGAGTAGAGGAATGCATTTTGACATGTCATTTTTGCTATGTACATGCTATGTGTTAGAAATATCTTCTAAATGGACAACTTTGTGTAAAAAAATGCATTTTCATTTTTTTTCAACATTTTCCAAAAAGGAAGGAGTATCAGAATGTATTTTGGGGTGTAGTTGCAATTATGCATATGCTGTGTGAGAGAAATAACCTGTTAATATGACCAGTTTGTGTAAAAAAAAAAAAAAAAATCTTAATTTTCCCAAGAATTGTGGGAAAAAAATTACAACTTCAAAAAACTCACCATGCCTCTTAGTAAATACATTGAACTGTCTACTTTCCAAAAAGGGGTCATTTGGGGGGTATTTGTACTTTCCTGGCTTGTTAGTATCTCAAGAAATGAGATAGGCCTTCAGGTGAGATAGTACATCAGGTGTGATCAATTTTCAGTGATTGGCTCCATAGTTTGTAGATTCTATAACTTTCACAAAGACCAAATAATATAAACTAATTTGGGTTATTTTTACCAAAGATATGTAGCAGTATAAATTTTGGCACAAATTTATGAAGAAAAATGACTTATTTGCAAAATCTTACAATAGAAACTAAAAAAAAAGTATGTTCTTTTCAAAATTTTCACTGTTTTTTTGCTTATATCGCAAAAAATTCAAAATCCAGTGGTGATTAAATACCACCAAAAGAAGGCTCTAATTGTGAGAAGAAAATGATAAACATTTTGTTTGGATACAGTGTAGCATGACTGAGTAATTGCCATTCAAAGTGTGAGAGCGCTGAAAGCTGAAAATTGGTCTGGGCGGGAAGGTGCATAAGTGCCTGGTATTGAAGTGGTTAAAGACCCACTCACCCACCAACCTACAGATTTAGAGATCAATGATTTCCTTCAAGGAGTCCATCTGCCCACATTCCATCTGGAATACTCCTATCGCCAATAAAGAGACCGTCATAAAATCCCTTCCCATACACAAATCACCCAGAGAGGACAGATTTTCCGCTGAATATTATAAGGCGTTCACCTCCCCCTCACTCCAAAACTAGTTGAAATTCACTTCAGGCTCCTTCCCAAGTGAAATGCTTCAAGCTGTGAAAGTTACACTACCAAAACTGGGTAAAGACCCAACACTCCCCCAAAACTTTAGATCCATTTCCCTACTGATCATCTTCTCATGCTCTTACCCATTCCTAAAAAGTTTTTAGTTCTCAATAAGTCCTTTCGTCCTCTCCCTACCTCAGTTCCGGTCTCTGAGGATAATCTAAAGTATGAGGTTAGTCAAGTTCTGGATTCCCGGCTCCGTAAAGGCATTCTTCAGTACCCCGTACATTGGAAAGGGTTTGGTCCTGAGGAGAGGTCTTGGATCACTGCATCTGAGATCTTTGCGCCTCGTCTGTTGAGGAGGTTTCATCTGAAGTTTCCCTTTAGGCCTGGGCCAGGGCGGGGGAGGGGGAGGCCTTGTAAGAGGGGGGGTACTGTCGTGGTTATGCAGTAATGTTTGTCTGTCAGCTTACCTCTCCATGTGTTCAGATTAAGAGGCCAGCCACCCTCACCTGGCTGCTTAAGTAATCTTCCCTCAGCATAGCTCCACCCCAGCCTCTAATTAGGAACACTGTATTAACCTGTGCATTGCAAGCCAGCCTCGCTGATCAATATTGTGTGATTTGGCTTCCATATGCTCATTGCTCTGTGGCCTGATCCTGTTTACCGATCTTGGCATGTTCTTGACTATACTAAGAAACAGAAAAAGGAAAAGCTAATCCTGTGAGACCAAAGACCCTTTGTGGGGTTATTCCAGAAAATTCCTAATGATTTACACCTACTCAGGTGCTGCTGCTGTAGCTGGAGAAACTAGGAGAGGAACCCAGTATTGCTACCAGGATCTATACAGGTAGCTACTTCTGCAACAGAAATTCTAAACCACTTGGTTCCAAAAGTTAATTGCAAAATGTATTAATAATCTAAAAATAATTCATTACACAATAATTGGAAAGATTATGAAAAAGAACTCCACATGACCTATGGATGGGACCCGAAGAGCATTACATGTGGAGTTGTTTTTCATAATCTTTCCAATTATTGTGTAATTAATTATTTTTAGATTATTAATAAATTTTGCAATTAACTTTTGGAACCAAGTGGTTTAGAATTTCTGTTGCAGAAGTAGCTATCTGTATAGATCCTGGTAGCAATACTGGGTTTCTCTCCTGTGTGTCTTGTTCTTGACTATCCCTGCTTGCTTGTGACCCTGACCTTTTGGCGTGTTCTCTGTCTATCCTTGTCTGCTAGTCGCTCTGACCTTTGGCTTATCTCCTTACTATCCCTTGTTGTCCTGGGCTGCTGCTTCCTCTCTGTCCTCCTGTAGCCTACTGTGAGTGTGAGCTGGGAGACCCTGGGGGCCGCAACCTGGAGTCAGTTGCAGCGCAGTCCACCCTCACCACTAGAGGCTCTGGTGAACACCAGCTGGCTCTTAGACTCCGCGCCCTGGGGAATCTTATGCTCTAGCTCTCAGTGGGATCTGTGTTGGCACTCCAGTGGACCTGCCTTCCTGAACCATCTAGAGTTCCATCCGCAGCAGTCAGCCGTAGGGTCCACTACCTTAGCGGTGCACTCCTGACTCCAAGGGTGTGCATCTGTCACCTGGACTCAGGTGACCTGACAGTGCATCTGTACATCGAATGCTCAGGTTAAAATATCCCTGAAAGTGGGTGGCTGAGCCAAGTAGGGAACGGGGGTGACTGTCCCAGCGTTTAGATGTTTGCATGTTTCGTTCCTATACACCCGGAACTTTGTCATTTCATCAATTGCCTTTGCCTTGCTCAAACATATCCAGAGACTCTCTGCTGTGTTCCTGTTGAAAACTTGCCTGGCTGAAGTCCCTTCTGGTTCCTGATCCTGTCTGTTGCCTCTGACTATGCTGATCTCTGACTCCCCGATTTGCTGGCTTGTTCTGACTACCCGTTTTGGCTACCGAACCCTGGTTATGTTTTGACTACGTTTACCAGTTGTACCATTTTTACCATTTTATTAAAAGGTGTGATTTTTACTGCATTTTCTGTCTCCGTCTGTTTCATGGTTCCTGACAGTAGGCGAAGGTCATGAATTCAGAAGATGGAGGTAATCCACCTAGTGGTAATATTTTTTCCAGGTTGAATGAGCAGGATCACCGCATGGATCAGTTTGCCTTAGCATTACAGATGCTCCTGATTCGCACTGCTCACCTGGATCCTCCCACTGTGGCTGTTCCGGTACAACCTGTGTTGCAGGCCGTCCCTGCTGCTGCTCCAGTCTCTGTGCAGACACCAACCTTGAATATTACCTCTGTAAGAAGTATGTCTGGTTGCACTCCACTTCCCCAAGGATTTGGGGGCGATGCAGTTCAATGCAGGGGTTTCTGAACCAGGTTGGGATATACTTTGAGATGCTGCCCTAGGCGTTCCCCACGGACAGAAGCAAAGTAGGCTTCATCATTTCTTTGCTTTATGATAGAGCCTTGGCCTGGGCAAACCCTCTATGGGAGACGCCATTGTCCTGAGTTACCCAGAGTTTGTGGTTTCCTTTAAAAGGGTATTTGACGTTCCCACATGCTCCACTTCTGCTGCCAAGAGCCTCATGTCCACCAAACAAAGTACAAGAACTGTTGCCGATTACACTATTGAATTCCGTACTCTGGCAGCAGAGGACACTTGGAACAATGAGGCCCTCGTGGCTGCTTTTTCTCATGGTCTCTCAGATAACCTCAAAGATGAGATAGCAGCCCGAGACGTACCTACAGATCTGGAGAAGTTGATCACGTTTGCCATTCTCATTGACTCTAGACTCCGAGAGAGACCTTCCTTTAAGGAGCGCTTGCGGAAGCCTTTGGCCCTACGCTTTGTAGTCCCACCCTTGCCTTCCTCACTTCCCATGCCTCCTGGTACCAAGTCTGCCAGTGAAGTGGAACACATGCATTTGGGCTTCACACGTCTCTCTGCAGATGAGAGGGCCTTTAGAAGGAGGGAGAGATTGTGCTTTTATTGTGGCCAGGCAGGTGACTTTTTTAAGTCTTGTCCTATCTGTCCGGGAAAAGCCTGCACCTTGAGGTCCTGTAGGGGACAGACCTTAGGTGGCGTTGTTACGTCCCCAGTTATCCAGAAGGATAAGCCCCTGGTTCCATTTACCCTTTCTTGGTCTGAGTCGTCCATCGAGATACAGGCTCTAATCGACTCTAGGGCTGCAGGCCTGTTCATAGATGGTGCCTTTGTGTCTAAGCGCTCGATTCCACTGCAGCTTCATGCCACTCCACTTGCCATTGAGGCTATTGATGGGAGACCTCTACAGCCTGTCCATGTGACTATTGGGCCTTTGTAACACTCCTACAGTTTTTCAGGAGTTCATCAACGATGTCCTCCGAGATATGTTGCAGCAATGTGTGGTGGTATCTCGACGATATTCTCATATATTCTAAATCCCTAGAGAGCCACCACACAGATGTCTCCTGTCTGCTACAGAGGTTGAGTGATAATAACCTGTATTGTAAATTGGAGAAGTGTGAGTTCCATCGTGAACAGGTAAAATTTCTGGGTTATGACATTTCTACTGCCGATTTTTCGATGGCCCCAGAAAAATTATCTGCAATTCTACAGTGGCCTCGACCCATAGGTCTACGTCCATTACAATGTTTTCCTGGCTTTGCCATTTATTATTGGAAATTTATTCGAGACGTCTCTTCTCTGGTCAAACCCCTGACTGATATGACCAGAAAGGACGGTAACCCACAGAATTGGTCTCCAGATTCCATTAAAGCCTTTGAGTCTCTCAGGGCTGCATTTGGTTCAGCTCCTGTGTTGGCACATCCTGATCCTATGCTACCCTGCATTTTTGAGGTTGATGCATCGGAGACTGGAGTGGGCACCCCTCTGTCTCAACGTCCAACCTCTGAGAGCGCTATGCATCCTTGTGGCTACTTTTCTAAGATATTGTCTTCTACAGACTGCAATTAGGATATTGGGGAAAGAGAATTGTTAGCTATCATTTTAGCCCTTAAGTAATAGAGGCATCTCCTCGAAGGTACCACTGTACCTGTTCTCATTCTGACTGACCATAAGAATCTCACATTCTTGTCTGAGGCTAAACGCCTCTCTCCCTGAAGGGTGCGATGGACTCTTTTCTTGTCAAGCTTCAATTACATAGTCTCATTCTTTCCCGGTACTAAGAATGTATGGGCTGATGCATTGTCGCAGCAGTTTTCCTCCACTTCCAAGATGGAGTCGGTTCCTGTTTCTGTGATACCTCCTGATTGTATTCTGGCCAGTCTCACTTCACCTTTGGGTGACAGGATTCTTGCCTCTCAGATCCATTCTCCTCCTGAGAAATCTTGTGACCTCTGTTTTGTTCCTGAGAGTCTCCGCACCGCTGTGCTCCAGACTTACCATTCTCCCAAGGCTGCTGGCTACCCTGGGAAGAATCAACTCATTTGGGCTATTTCCCAACAATTCTGGTGGCCTAGTCATCACGCTGATGTAGCCGCCTCCGTAGCTTCTGTTCCGTCTGTGCTATGAGTAAGACACCACAACACCTTCCAGTGGGCCTCCTACAACCTACCCAATGTAGAGAGGCCTTGGACCCACCTGTCTATGAATTTTATTGTGGAGTTACCCAACTCCCAGGGCAACACAGTTAACCTTATGGTGGTTGTCCGGTTCCCGAAAATGTCACATTGCATTCCACTTAAGAAGTTGCCCACATCCAAAGAACTGGCATCCATTTTTGCTCGGGAGATCTTTCGATTACGTGGGCTACCCAAGGTTATTGTCTCGGACAGGGGTAGCCAGTTTGTAGCCAGGTTTTGGTGAGCCTTTTGTACACAGTTAGGAATTCAGCTTTCCTTCTCCTCTGCATATCACCCGCAGTCTAATGGGGCCGCAGAATGAGCCAACCAAGCCTTGGAACAGTTTCTATGCTGCTATATTTCTGACCACCATAACAACTGGTCAGACCTTCTACCTTGGGCGGAGTTTGCTCACAATAGTGCCGTCAATACCGCTTCCCGATTGTCTCAGTTTATGGCGATTTATGGTTTCCAACCATCCATGTTGCCTGACTCATTTGTTCCTCAAAGAATTCCTGCAGTAGAGGAGCATTTCCCCGATCTTCGCTCCACTTGGGTGCAGGCCTGGGAGTCCTTGCGATGTGCCAGTGAGCGGTACAAACTTCATGCTGACCACCGACGCCTTCCTACCAGGTTGGGGAGAGGGTCTGGCTGTCATCTCATAACCTACGACTCCATGTTTCCTCACTGAAACTGGCACCACGATTTATTAGGTCTTTCCGTATTCCACGTAGGATCAACCCAGTGGCTTACGCATTACCTTCCTTCTAACATTTGTATTTCTAATGCTTTTCATGTCTCCTTATTGAAACCTTTGGTGTGCAACCACTTCACCACCTCGGTACCACATCCTTGCCCAGTGCAGGTCGAGAACCATGAGGTGTATGAGGCGTCAGTCGAGCCCACAGCCAGCCCCTCCTGGCTATTTAAACTGCCTGGTTCATTTCATCAATTGCCTTCGCCTTGGTCAAACATATCTGGAGACTCTCTGCTGTGTTCCTGTTGAAAACTTGCCTGGCTGACGTCCCTTCTGTTTCTTGATCCTGTCTGTTGCCTCTGACTACGCTGATCTGTGACTCCCCGGTTTCCTGGCTTGTTCTGACTACCCGATTTGGCTACTGAACCCTGGCTATGCTTTGACTACATTTACCAGTTGTACCATTTTTACAATTTTAATAAAAGGTATTTTTACTGCATTTTCTGTCTCCGTTTCATGGTTCCTGACAACAGCCACTGTATAGCCCCTCTGCTATAAAGATATTTCCCACATGCTCTTCAGTATAGGGATGGGTGCTTAGAGAGTCTCCCCAATAAATGGGAGTCACCCTCCCAATGCACTGGTTACCCTGTGCTGATGCACAGCAATCCGAATTATCAAATTTTCAAATTTCCAAATTTCAAATTCCGAATTTTCAAATTTCCGAATTTTCAAATTTAGAATTTTCAAATTTCCGAATTTTCAAATTTTCAAATTTTGAATTGTCAAAATTCCGAATATCCGAATTAGAATTTTCAAATTTTCCAATTTCCGAAATTTTCCAATTTCCGAATTTTGAATTTCTGAAATTCAGAATTTTCCAATTTCTGAAATTTTCCAATTTCCGAAATTTTCCAATTTCCGAATTTTGAATTTCTGAAATTAAGAATTTTCCAATTTCTGAAATTTCGAAATTTAGAATTTCGGAATTTCTGAAAATCCGAAATTTTGAATTTTCGGAAATTAAAAAATTCAGAAGTTTGAAAATTTGAAAATTCGGAAATTCGAAATTTCGTAAATTTGTAAATTCGAAATTTCGGAAATTGAAAAATTTGGAAATTACGGAATTAACAAATTTGTCAAAATTAGTTAAAAAACAAATTCGGAACTAAAGGAATTGCACATGTCTACAAGCAGAGTGTTTTCTGATTATGTGTTCAATACATCCGCAACAACATAGTAATCGCATGCAGGCTGGAAGCTTCATAGACAAAATCAGTCTTCAAGAAGCAAATAATACAGGTCGCAAGAAGAGTTAATAGTAAAATGCATTTAATGGGCTGAAAACATATTATCCACTAATATTAGGTGTGCATCCAAGGGTATGCATCAATGTACAGGAGTAGTCCCAAAAAAAGAACCCTGCTGCCAAGCTGTCATCTTAAAATCCAGGCCTGTATGGAGGAGATGCTGGCACTAGATAACGACACGTTTGAAAAGTTTAAGGTTCTATGGCTTATCTGAATGGACTTTTCCACTTCAGATTTCTTGAAAAATAGGTCAACTGCCACATAATATAACACCACGCTTTGACCATTACTTATGGGTTAGACCTCTAAGGTTCGCTCAAATTCTCTTCTTGCTTCTTCCCCCGACCTCATCTGGATCTTTTTGCTCAGCCCTATCCTTTCTTCCTTTTTCTTACTTCTCATTTTTTTCCACTCCCTACTCGACACACTCAAATGTGCCACCCTAGGTTTTGGGTCTCCTTACTCTAGGCTCTGTTTATGTTCTTATTTTACCTAGGGTAAATATCTTTACCAATACACTACTGACGATTATGTTATACTTATTCTTGATGCATAATTTGCACTATATCACCTGAAAAGATGGATACGAGGATTTACCTCTATTGTTATCTTATTTTTTTTTTTTTGCACAATAAAAATATATGTATCAAAGTCCTCCTTTAGTCTAATGAGAACCTCCAGAGCGAGGGACAGCTGACATCCTTCTGTATCTATGGTCATGGTTCGCATTATTCAAAACACATGAACATGGTTAAATATTACAACTTCAGACATTCCCAATGCCTTAAAGCATGAAAAGAATCTGAAGCTGCTAACATTTAACTAGACAAGGACAACACTTCCTAAAATAGCTATGGCATTCTCACAGCTTTTTAAAATTGTGGCTCATACTATTTTCTGTCAGCAGGTAGATCTCTTAACACCCCTATACTGTATATACATTTTAGAGGCAAGTTCCACTTTGCCAATCACTATTTTTCCTGCATTATACCTATTATTTTTTGCTCCAGTTGTTTAAATAAATAAATGTTAAATAACAAAAAACCTTCATTGTGACCCTGACGCAGTAGTTTTCACATAGTAGTCCTTTAATTCTTTACTAAAAACAATTGTCCATCCAATTCTCTTTACACGTTAGCTCTACCTTCATTGTATACTTTATTACTTGTCCATGTAATTTACAGATTTTGTAAAGGCGGTGCCCAGAGGCAGAAAGAAAGGCTACACAAATATGACCACTGTATCAACTGTATTATTTCTCATTCAAATAAAGGTTTAAGATTCTTCTCCAATTTTTCTGTTGAGCAAGTTCCTACCTGCTATAAAATGGTGGATCTTGTACAGGCCTTTGAGAAATATATGGCTCCAGGTGCCATAGGAAGAATTTGGGAAACTGGCAATCCTAGAACAAGACCTGAAAGCACAACAGCATTGCACAACAGCACTAAAGAACGACTGAGTCTTAAACTTTTAATGTCACTAAAAGACGGGGCAACTGAGGACACTTTGTATAATGATAAATATGTGAGACATGCAACTTCATGTCATATATAGAAAGGCCTGTGGTTTGGGTTGAGGTTTGGTTGGCTGGTTTGAGTTGTGGCCTTCCTAATACAATATGTTTGTAAACTTGTTTACTCAATTGTCAACAAAGTTCTCATACCATTTCAAACCAAGTAATTCAAACATGTGATGAGTTTGGGTCAACGTAACAATGTCTAATAGCGTTGGAGGTGTACTGGATTTCCATTGTCTAGTTAGTGACAGTCTAGCTGCAAGTAAGATGTGTATAGTCACTTACAAGTGCCAAGAAGTATAGGATCAATAGATTAAGCGGTGGTTAAGCATAGGTTAAGCAGTGCTAAATCAGGAGAGAGTAGAATGGGATATCCTATGATATTAGTGATTAGTACGAATACGTCTTTCCAGAATTTGTATATGTAAGGGCAATCCCACAGTATATGTTTCAGTGTGCCCTGATGATCACATCCCCTCCAGCATTTTGCAGAGGAGTTTCCTCTATATTTAGCCACAATCTATGGTGTTAAGTACCATAGTTGGGCCGTTTTTTGGGTCAATTCCCATAGTGTTGCACTAGCTGTGGCCTTGTAAATGGAGTTAAGCGCTAGTGTCCATTGAGAAGGATTGTAGCTAGAGTGTAAATCATGTTCTTATTTCCTTAATTTGGGAAATTGGGTAAATACCATTTTTTAGTATATGATTAATATCCCTTAGGTTAAGTATGTCGTTGGAATTAGATAATTCCATACCTGTGTGGGAATAGAAGCATGCATATGTGGATTGTGCAGAAGGCAACAAGCTATTTGGAGGTATTGGTACAAATCGGATGACTGGAGATGTAATTGAGTGAGTTGGGCAAAAGATTTAAGAACGCCCTTGTCCAATAGTGTAGCAATTGTGGCGGTCGCGTCTTTAGACCAGTTGTGGAGGCGGATGTCTGGGATAAGTTATTTTAAAATTGACATAGAAGGGGATAGGGTAGTAGTTGTAGTGTTTTCCCAGGAAGAGGTAGTCAGTCTCTTCCAGGCTAGAGCTGAGGCTTTAATGGTGGGGGGGAGTATGTTGGTACAGCTGTTCCTGGGCAGTGGCTGAGCAGCCATAGTCATAAGTCGTGATGTGGTAATGCCTCACATTCTAATTCTCCCCATAAGGTATTTGGGGAGGGTCTGAACCAGTCTTTTAGTTGCTATAGAATAGTAGAGTGATAGTAGTCCATCAGGTCTGGTAAATGCTTAATTAAGGTAGTGTGTGCACAGCGTGTTTTTTTCCTTGCCATACATATCTAGTAAATAAGATTTGTAGAGACTGAAGGTAATATTTAGGAATACAGATTGCGAGGGTTCTAAACACTTATAAAAGTTTGGGTAGTATAAGCATTTTGAATGCTGCTAGACAGCCTGTCCAGGAGAATTCGAATTTGGATAGGGATCGAAGGTCCTGTGCGAATTGTTATTTAAAGGGTAAGAAGTTATCGGAAAACAGTTGTCTAGTAGCTTTAGATTAGGTAGGTAATTTCTGAGTCTTTCCATTGATATGGATACAGTATAGTCAGGTTTCTAGTCATCCCATCTATCCCCAAGTCAAGAATGTGGGATTTGGCTTCATTAACCTTATAGTAGGAGAGTTCTCCAAAATTTTTCTAGAATTTTTGTATTCTTGGCAGGGAGGTGATCAGGTTAGTAAACATAGGATAACAACATCCACAAATAAGCTTATTCTTTGATCAGTATTCCCCACTTTAATACCTGAAATAAATGGGTCTGAGCTAATCTGCTCTGCTAGGGGCTCAGTAACCAGTTTAAAGATTAGAGAGGCTAAAAGGTAACCCTGTCTTGCCTCATTTGTTATGTGGAAGTGTTGGGAAAGTGTTTCATCAACATAAATTTGGGCAGAGGGCAGAGAGTAGAGAGCATAAATAGCTGTCAAGATTCTGCCTGCGAACCCAATCTTGTCGAGAACAGCACTAAGATAACCCCAATGCACTTTATCGAACACCTTCTCTGCATCCAAGGAGAGGAGCAGAGAAGGCGTTCTGATACATTCTGCAAAGTGCATAATATTGATAAGATGTCCAGTTGCGTCCGCTGATTGTCTGCTTTTTATAAAGCCTGGTTGATCTTTGTGGATAAGAGAGGGCATTTAGTTCATAAGTCATGTCGCTATTATTTTGTCGTATAGCGTAATGTCAATATTGAAAAGTGAGATTGGGCGAAAGTTTTGAGGCATGTTAGGTTCCTTCCCAGGTTTAGGTACTGTTATAACCAATGCTTTTAACATTTCCACAGGAAAGGCAGAAGAGGAGGCAGCGTCAATGCAGACCTGGCAGATGTGTGGAGCCAGAATATCTTTAAGCAATTTGTATTATTCTCCTATTAACCCGTCTGGGCCAGGGGATTTACAATTGGGCAGGGAGTCAATCGCTTTCAGGTGGTGTAAATGGAGTATTAAGGACCAATAGTTGGTTTGCCGTAAGGGAGGGAAAATTAATATGGTCTAAAAACTGGTTGATAGATTCTGGTGTTGGCTTAAGGGGTCTTCTTTAATACTGTATAATGAACTATAGTAGCAGTTAAAGGCATTGGGTATCGCTTGGGGGTCACGCAACTTTTCTTTAGTAAGGGGATGTATCATGTACTGGATCTTGGATTTAGTGCGATGGTTTCAGAGAACCATCGTAGCAAACCTTCATTCCCGTACGTCAGCCGTCAATCTTCGTTCCTCCAATATGAACATGCGTAGGCAAGAACGAACCAGTCCCAGACCAAGCATGCGCACTGGCGCACTTACACGAGCAGGGGTACGTGCGTACACGCCAACGAATCATGGCGCAGGCTGCCCTATTTAAAGGAAGAGCTTACCTGGTGTCAGTGCTGGATTGTCTTCAGCTTGTTCCTGTGTACCCATTGCTGTCTTGCCTGATTGATCCTGATCCTGAACACTTGGCTTCCTCTTGACCAATCTCTCGGATTATCCCTGCAGCCTTGTCTGCCTCTGCTACCTGCATCGACTCTGGCTTGAACCTATGACTACAGCTCTGTCTCCTGAACTTGTACTTCGCTGCCAGTCTGCTGCCAAACCTTTGCCTGTCCCTGACCACGAGCCTGCACTCCGACACTCTTCCTCCCCAGCCGGAGCAGAAATATTCTTCGTCGTGAAGAAAGATCACTCACTTCATCCATGTGTGGATTACAGAGAACTAAATCAGATTACCATCAAAAATTGGTACCCCCTTCCTTTAATTCCGGAGCTGTTCCAGAGACTCCGGTCTGCAAAAATATTCACCAAACTGGACTTACGAGGTGCATACAAACTGATCAGAATCAGAAAAGGGGACGAGTGGAAAACAGACTCGCTTTGGCCACTTTGAGTACCTCGTTATGCCCTTTGGCCTATGTAAGGCACCAGCAACTTTTCAGCATTTCGTAAATTATATTTTTAGAGACTTCCTGGACTTGTTCATAATCGTGTACCTGGATGACATTCTGATTTTCTCGGCCTCTCTAGACTTACATTGTGTTCACGTGAAGCAGGTTCTTCTCAGACTAAGACAAGACGGACTCTATGCTAAGGCCGAGAAATGTGAATTTGAATGGCAGGCCATTCACTTTCTGGGGTTGGTAATCTCAACTGGAGGTATAGCAATGGATCCCCAAAAAGTTTCAGCCATAATGTCCTGGCCACCCCCAACCAATAGGAAAGGGGTACAGTGCTTCATCGGTTTCTCCAATTTTTACAGGAAATTAATTAAAGACTTCTCCGGTATCATCACACCCATCACCCTGCTTACCAAGAAACAGAATCGTTTCCAACGGACTGAGGCAGCTCAGGTTGCATTTGACAAAATAAAAAGTCTATTTACCTCTGCTCCGATATTGAATCATCCCGATCCTGCTCTCCCCTGCATCCTGGAAGTGGATGCTTCGGAAAACGCTGTAGGGGCCATCTTGTCCCAGTGCCAAGGACCTAAGTCTTTAATGCACCCTGTGGCTTTTTTCTCAAAGAAATTAAGGTCATCGGAGAGAAACTATGATGTGGGCGACCGAGAGCTTTTGGCAATCAAATCAGCCCTGGAAGAATGGCGGTATCTCTTGGAGGGAGCAGCACACCCAATACTGATCTTCACGGATCACAAAAATTTAGAATACCTCAGAACTGCCAAACGCCTCAGACCCAGGCAAGCAAGATGGGCTCTTTTTTTTTCACGCTTCAACTTTCATATTACCTACCGGCCCGGGTCCAAAAACGTAAAACCCGACGCACTTGCCCGTATGTTTACGGAAGTGGAAGTACCACCCCAACCAGATACCATCCTGCAGGCTGGAAATTTCCTACTAACACAACCTGATTTAATATCACAAATCCGCCAAGCATCCAGGGGAGCCTCTCTACCTCCGGATACGAACCATCAGGTAAATGATTGGCAGGATAATAAGATTTTCATACCACAAAATCTGCGCACCACCATTTTGCAGGCATGCCATGACTACCCTTTGGCTGGCCAGATTCAAGACTATGGACCTGGTTCAGAGACATTTCTGGTGGCCTAACTTAGCAAAAGATTGCAGGAAATATGTCAGCTCTTGCCCAACCTGCCTCAGGAACAAGAATAGTAAAAGTAAAGCATGGGGATTACTAAGACCATTGCCGATCCCCGAAAGACCCTGGGATAAAATTGCCATGGACTTTATTGTAGAGCTCCCCCCTTCAGAGGGATTTTCATCCATCTTTGTGGTGGTTGATCGTCTCTCCAAGATGGCACACTTTATCCCAATGAAAGGGACCCCATCAGCAACGGAGACTGACAAAGCTTTCATTAAAGAAGTAATCAGACTGCACGGAATTCCTAGTGACATTGTCTCTGATCGTGGAGTGCAGTTCACTTCAAAATTTTGGAGAGCATTATGTGAAGCCCTAGGCATCAAGCTCAGTTTCTCTTAAGCCTACCACCCCCAGACTAATGGGCAGGCAAAGTGTACTAATCAGACGCTAGAACAGTACTTACGCTGCTTCTCCTCCTTTACCCAGGAAGATTGGGCTTCACTACTACCTTTGGCAGAATTTGCATTTAATAACTCTGCCCATGCAGCTACCAACCAGTCATTCTTCTTCTCCAATTATAGGTTTCACCCCTCTTTCTTACCAACACTAATTCTGGATTCTCCTTTGCCAGCTGTCCAGGACCAATTGAACTTCCTTGCTACCAATAACCAGGTGCTGAGAAAGACCATTTCCAAAGCACAAGAGGATAATAAGAAGTTTTTCTACAGGAGGAGGAGAGGGGAACTGGATCTGAAGGTCGTTGACCCTGTATGGCTCTCAACAGTAAATCTGAACTGGCATGTCCATCCAGGAAACTGGGACCTAGATACATGGGACCTTTTCCAATCAAGAAAAAGATTAACCCAGTGGCGTATGAGCTGGAACTCCCTGATTCATTTAAGATCCACCCTGTGTTTCATACCTCCCTACTGAAACCCGATGTGGTAAATCCCTTTCCGGGTCGTGAAGTGGGACCCCCAGAAGCTATAATGGTGGATGGAGAAGAGGAGCTTGAGATCGAGACCATTGTGGATTGCAGGAGAAGGCAGAGACAGAATCAATAGCTGATTAAATGGAAAGGTTTTGGTCCAGAGGAAAATTCCTGGGAGCCTGAGACAAACCTCCATGCCCAAAGACTTATACAAGCCTTTCATTGCTCCCATCCGGAAAAGATGGCTCAGATGGTCATCCGGAGGCTGCCCGTAAGGAGGGGGCAATGTCAGAGAACCATCGCAAACGTTCATTCCCGTACGTCAGCCGTCAATCTTTATTACGTGCGTAGGCAAGAACGAACGAGTCCCAGACCAAGCATGCGCACTGGCGTACTTACACGAGCAGGGGTACGTGCGCATGCGCACACACCAACGAATCATGGCGCATGATATTTAAAGGAAGAGCTTATCTGGTGTCAGTGCTGGATTGTCTTCAGCTTGTTCCTGTGTACCCATTGCTGTCTTGCCTGATCGATCCTGATCCTGAATACTCGGCTTCCTCTTGACCATTCTCTCGGATTATCCCTGCATCCTTGTCTGCCTCTGCTACCTGCATTGACTCCGGCTTGAACCTCTGACTACAGCTCTGTCTCCTGAACTTGTACTTCGCTGCCAGTCTGCTGCCAAACCTTTGCCTGTCCCTGACCACGAGCCTGCCTTCCGATTGTGTACCTCACTGCCAACCTGTTGCCAACGCCTGCTTGTTCCTGACTCTGCAAGTGTCCTAGCTAGACTGTTCCAGTGATCAGTGTTTCACCTCCTCCTCTAAGACTCCGGTGTTCCTGATCTTCAGCACCTGCACCTTTCTGTTGCCCTAGCAGTTCCTGTCCCAACCTCCAGGGGTGCTAGGACCAGGACTGTGCAAGAGGCCGCCCTCGTCATTTCGGACTCCGCTGTAAGGTACGTGACAGATGGCCACAAATACGCAGTGCCATAGCTTTTCCCACCTTGTTGTTAGTGGCGTACTGCTGTGCCTTGAGTCTACAGTGTTGTTTTTCATTAATACTGTATAATGAACTATAGTAGCAACTAAAGGCATTGGGTATCGCTTGGGGGTCACGCAACTTTTCTTTAGTAAGGGGATGTATCATGTACTGGGTCTTGGATTTAGTGCGATAGCCACAAATACGCAGTGCCATAGCTTTTCCCACCTTGTTGTTAATGGCGTACTGCTGTGCCTTGAGTCTACGGTGTTGTTTTTCAAAGGAGTCTAGTAATAAGGCTCTAAGCTCCTGTCTATAGAGACAGAATTTTAGATTTCATGAGTTGGAATTGCCTGGATTGGTTTTGGGATTCTGTTAATTTAATATCTTTAGTGAGTTGATCAATGCGCTGCATCCTTTTCCTTTTTGCCTGAGTTCCCATTTGGACAAGAATAACCCTGCTGAATGCTTAATGTGCATTCCATAGGATGGCAGAGTCTGAAACTGAACCCATATTGTTTAGGAAAAATTCTGAAATCTTTGCTGGATAGACTCTGCATAAGAAGATGTTTTCAAAATCTGAGCATTAGCTTTCCATATATTGCGTGCTGGGGTAGATGCACAATTAGAAATGGTAATGCTCGTAGGGGCATGATCAGCCCAGGTTATGGGTGCAATGTCAGAGTTGCAAACTTTTTGTAATAACCATTTATCAATTAAAAAATAATCTATGCGAGTATACGTAATATGAACTGGTGAATGATAAATGTACTCTCGCTCAGGTGATGACACCGCCAGATATTGTAAAGATCATTGTTATTAATTCATTCCTCCATAGCTGATGTATACCTGGAGTTGGGATTTGAGTTGTTCACACAGTGATCAGGAACCGTATTGAAATTTGTCACATAAGATGAGGGATCATTTCTGTACACGGCAAATCTTCTTCAATATTTTGTTGAGGAAACAAAGTTGGCGATTGCTTGGGGCATAAACTGTTGCTAGGGTAATAGGAGTGTGATCAATGATACATATCAAAATAAGGTAGAGTCCATTAGGGTCAGCGATGCTATTATGAAGTTCACAGATCGGTGTACAGTTATAAGGACTCCCTGATATTTCTTAGGGCCCGAAGCTGTGTAGATAAGGGAAAAGTCTCTGTGGCAACATGTGGGTGAAGCATCGTGTTGGAAGTGTGTCTCTTGTACACATAGAATTGGGCATGCATGTGTTTTGGCTGTTCTCCATAGTGAGGCTCTTTTGGCCGGGTAATTTAGACAATTGGCAATAAAAGTCAGAATCGTGAGACCCATGTGTTGGATAGTGTAAATTAGCTGGTTCTGTACTCACTTGTTTATTTGGTGGATCCAGGATATGAAGGTGGTAGTGGTTGCCCACGATAGGATGTCAGTTGTATTCCAGGAGAAAAAGGTTGGTTGGTGCCAGCCAGATGGATGGGTATGAAAATGGAAGAGACTTCTGAAAAATAACATGGTTAGAGCCAGAAAACAAACAGTGGAAGAACAAAGTAACAAATTGCAGAGGAAAAAATCGCAAATTCGGCCATGGGAATTAGTCCCACAGCCGAACAGAGAAGAGACAGAGCAGAATAAGGGGTGCCAGAAAGAATCAAATGTAGCTCCACTTCAGATTACTGAGTACCATGCCGATCGGGGTCAGTGACCCACTGCCACTGAGAGGTGATTTTCCCTGGTGGTCTCATAGCTCCCATCGGTGGTGTTCGTTCGTGGATATTACTCCAGGTGTGCAATAGTGCCAAGCCTTTCTCTACTGAAGCTATAGTGTAGGAAGTGTTATTCCTTTCAACTGAGAGCTTGCAAGGTTGTTTCCATTTGTATTATATTTATGATTTCTGAGAGCTTTAGTAGTTGTCGAGAGAGGTCTAAGGTGTTCTTGGATAAATCAGTGTATATTTGAATAGAACTGTAAGGGTTTGGTAGTTGGCCCATAGACCTTGATTCAGTCAGGATTTGTTCCATTATGTGATAGAAGTGAACTCTTAGTAGTATGTCGCATGGAACTGATTGTAGGAGAAATGAAGGCTTCAGTATAGGATGGATACGATCGATAGTAAGTTCTATCGGCGTTGTTTTTAGGTAACAGATCCATGGCAAACTTTTTGAGGTCAGTTGATTGGACCGACTCAGGAATTCCTCTGAGTTTGAGGTTTTTCCTCCCAAAGCAGTCTTCTAGGTCTGCGGGTTTAGATTTAAAACATGTGCATTCTTCCACACTCTCATCATGGGCATCTACTAATTTGTTGATAGTTGTCATATCGCCCATGGATTTCTCAATATTGTGCACCCTGTCTCCCAGGGAGTTTACTTCTCTGGAAAACTGTCTGGTTAGTGTAATGATGTCAGCATCCAGAGAGTTATGCAAGGAAAGCAGCATCTCCTTAAGGAGCGTATCCATTACTGGCTGATTGATTGTTGGAAAGGAGGCAATGGGAGACAGATCATGCATGTTATGTGCAGGGTTATAGCTTCTTGGCTTACCTCAGGGTCCTGCCCAGTATGATCCAGCCGCATGGGCTGCAGCAGGGCGGGCTGGCAGTAGAGGCTCTGGAAGGGGAGAGAGGGCCCTCCAAGATCCCCGCAGCTGGTAGCTGTTCATCTGGGAGCTTTGAGTAGTGGCTGCGTGCGTGCAGCAAGGCAGCAGGGGCTGGTCTTCCGGTGCCATCTTGTCTGCTGCCTCTAGTTGGCTGGGGGAAGAAGGCAGTCAGTTTGCGGGGTCCCTGCTCATCCTACCTCTTCCTAGACATGTCTCCAGGTGCAGGAGAGTGCCCCCTTGTCGCAGAGTGGAAAATCAGCGGCACCCGCAGTGCCTGATGTCACTGTGATTCCCCTCACTGTTCTGGAGCTCCTCACTCACATTGCCATTCAGGTCGCCCCGATTTGCATTGCATTAAAGTGTAATTCAACTTTTGCAGCCAAATTTGGATAACAACTATTTTACATTTGTTACATGCCCCAATTCACATAGCATAACTTTAAAAAATATTTTAATAGCAGATTATGTTTTTTAGGCTGCATATTCCAGCACTGTAAAATCCTACTTATTACTCTTTGTTTGTGAAGGGGCTATGGAGCTGTGCTTGCCATAATTAAACCTGTGTGTACTGTGCTGTCAGCTATCATCTCATCAACTGAACTGAATTCAGCCAGTCCCAAGACTATCTGTTGTGACAGATGACAGATTCTGGGGATATGCTTGCAGTCAGCCATGGCACCTTCTCCTAAGTGAAATCCAAAAGGTAAGAAATATCTTTAAAATGTTTTTAGCTATGTGAATGGGAACACACAACACACATAAAGTGTGTTTTTCTCACATTTGACTGTAAAAGTTGAAACACACTTTAACCCCTTCATGCCTAAGCCTTTTTCTGACATTTGTTGATTACAAGTTAAAATCCGTAATTATTGCTAGAAAATTACTTAGACCCCCCAAACATTATATATATATTTTTTAGCAGAGACCCCAGAGAATAAATTGGCGGTCGTTGCAATATTTTTTTGGGACAAAATACACTTTCATGAATTAAAAAAAAAAAAAAAAAAAAAACAGTAAAGTTAGTCCAATTTTTTTGTATAATGTGAAAGATGATGTTACAGCGAGTAAATAGATACCTAACATGTCATGTTAAAAATTGAGCACACTTGTGGATTGGTGACAAACTACGGTAATTAAAAATTGAAAAACAATTTAAACATTTCTACAGGTTGCCAGTTTAGAGTTACAGAGGAGGTCTTGTGCTAGAATTATTGCTCTCACTCTAATGATCGCGGCAATATCTCACATGTGTTGTTTGAACACTGTTTACATTTGCGGTTGCGACTTACATATGCATTCACTTCTGCACGCGAGCACAGAGGGATGGGACGCTTTAATTTTTTTTTTTTCTTATTTATTTTATTTTATTGTATTTTATTTTTTTTACACTGTCCCCTTGAAAAAACATTTCTGATCACTTTTATTATTGTCACAAGGGATGTAAACATCCCTTGTGACAGTAATAGACAGTGATAGTTACTTTTATGGATAGATCTGGGGTCTATAAGACCCCAAATCCCTCCTTTGCACTTAAAAGTATTCAAAATGCCTAGTTTGGTTGTTTTGAATACAGTCATTTTTTTTTAAATCTGGCACCTTTAAGTCTTCTGTAATTCGGAAGTGATGTCATGACATAACCACTTCGGAGTTAATAGAACTGTACTGTGTTGATGCGTGCTGCTGCATGCATCGCCCCGGTACAATCCCTTCAAGCCGAGGCCGCATATTTGCGTATGGCCGGCATAAAGAGGTTAAAGTGTCACTAAACTCTGGTTTAAAAGAATAAATTCTATTCAAGTAAGTATTTCTTAGCCTAAAACGTAAATTCTATTGCTCCCAGCCTCTTCCAAATCTTCAAATTCCTTTGATTTTGTTGTTGTTATCGGACTTTCTTTAAGTTCATTCGCCAATGTCCAATTGTATGTAGGATTGTAACCACCCTCTCTTGCATGCTCCACAGATGGACTTGGCACTATGGACTTCAGAACATGAAATTTGTAGTGTCCATAGAGCAGTGCACATGCCTCTATCTAACATGCCCTGCTTGTTCCAAACAAATGGCAGTGAGAGGGAAAAGAAAAGGTTCAGGAACATATGGTGGACATTATAAGTAGGCAAAAAAGCACAGTAAGATTTTTTTTTTTCATGAAAAATTTATTATAGAGCCATTAATGGATGTGTATGGATTATTTTTGTTAAATAAGGATAACGTTTAGTATCTCTTTAAGGGAATGGGAATGGGCTGCCAATGTACCAGAATAGACAAAAATTGCATTTTTTTACAACATAGTGCACCTCATTGCGTGGTAAAGCCTTACTGTGCATTGTGGTGCACTGTAGTGTAGGTGTGTTGACAGGGCACATTGGTGTTCCATTCAGTATGAATAGAACTGCAGCATACCATTGGGCATAACACGCATTGACGCATGTTACGGTAACCCACATCACCTGCAACGCACAGGTCTTAATCCAGCCTTAATGAGAAACACTTTGTTTTGTACTACGTTGATGTAACAAATTCAGTATTTGTTACATTGGTTCAGGGTACTCTGAGGACATCTGGTGGTTTTCTTGGAGTAGTATAAATTTTGATATAGTGTTTGTCAATATTTCTGTTTATGAATTTTGGGGTACATTTAATGATAAATTAGCATGAAATTCATTAAACCTTTGCTAATTTAACCACATTCTTTGTATTTATCACAGTGGGTTTCATTTGTCCAAAATAGCATCAATCAAAATTCACAGAATGCAAAAAGCAGGATGCAAAAATCAAACAGGATGCATCTGACATCAGTTCTTTAATGGGAAAGTGCTTTACTGTACCATTTATAACATTGATCACTCAGTGCAGATTTGCCAATTTTTTCACCTTGCACAAAATTCTAATTATCATCAAGTAAAAGAAGCAGCCAGCAACTCCATAACATCAAGCATATTTATTTTCAAGCCTTCACAGTGAGTACAGTAAGCAGCTAGCTTCGGCGATAAGCCTTGTTGTGCTGTGAACAAGGCTTATCGCCGAAACTAGTCTGCTGCTGTACTCACTGTGAAGGCTTGAAAATAAATACGCTTGATGTTATGGAGTTGCCGGCTGCTTCTTTTACTACAGGTACATTTTTTAACTTTTTAATACAGGTTTAAGACCTCCACCATTAATTTTTTGTGTTTCATTTTTTTAATATATATATACACACACACACACACACACACACTGGATATAAAAAGTCTACATACCCCTCTTAAAATGTCAGGTTTCTGTCATGTAAAAAAATGAGGCAAAGATAAATCATTTCAGCGTTTTTCACCTTTAACATGACCTTTAAACTATCCAACTCAGTTGAACAACAAACTAAAATCTTTAAGGTGGAGGTTACTTTCCTGAATCTCCTTCTTCTCCTAATCTCTGGAGACATTTCCCCCAATCCCAGCCCTCCATTTTTAACTGCAACCCCCATATTCAGCACCCTCCCTCCTTTGGCAACAGCCACAATCCACTCAGTTTGTTTTTCTACCCCCCTGCTGCCAAAAACCAGCCCTCCCATCTCATGTGCCCTCCGGAATTCCCACTCTGTCTGTAACAAGCTCACATCTGTACATTACCTTTTTACCTCCCATTGCTTTAAGATACTTGCCATTACTGAAACTTGGCTTCAAGATTCCGATTCTGCTTCCCCTGCTGCCCTCTCAAGATTCCGATTCTGCTTCTCCTGCTGCCCTCTGCCATGCTGGCACCCACTGGACTCATTAACCCAGACCCAGTGGATGGAAAGGAGGTGGAATTAGATTCATTCTATCCCCACTGAGCACCTTTCAAGTCCTTCCTACACCTCACTCTCTATCCCTGTCTTCTTTCGAGAAGCAATGTATTCATCTGTTTTCTCCAATTTCTCTGAGGATGCAGTGATTTATTGTCTTCCTGTGCCAGTATCATGCTTTTTTGATGACTTATCTACCTGTTTACCCTACTTTCTCTCCTCTGAAATACCCACTATCATTTTTGGTGACTATAACATCCGTGTTAATGTTAACAGCCTGGGTACATCTCAACTCAACCTCATTTTTTGACCTAACACAATAGACACACATTTTTACTCTTGACCTTGTATTCTCCCATCTCTGCCCTCCTGGCAACCTCACTAACACCCCCTTTGCTCTCTCCGATCACAACTTTATCAGTTTCACAGTATCCTTGTCTTCAACCACTTATCCCTCCAAGCAGCAAACGATTACTTGTAGAAACCTTTGCCACTTTATCCCTTCTCTTCTCTATTCTGGTACTGACCACCTCTATGACAAAATCTCTCCCCTTTCCTGTCCTAACCTGGCCACCTCTGTCTACAACAGTTCACTCTCATCCTCACTGGACGCATTTGCTCCTCTAACTACATGCAAAATCAGGCCTCGACTGTTACAGCCCTGGCAAAATGACAACACCAGAAATCTCAAGAGACATTCCCGAGCTCTTGAATGACTGTGGCATAAAACCAAATTCCTGCAGGACTTCCCCCTATATAAATCTGCCCTCCTAAAATACAATTCCTGCCTCCACCCAAACCCACTTTGTCACCCTTATTAATACCTTGTCATCCAGTCCTCATCATCTCTTCTCTACTTTTAACTCTCTGCTTTGTCCCCCACCCCCTGTACCAACTAACTCACACACGGCCCAAGAGATTGCCAATCACTTCAAAAACAAGATCGATGCAATACGTGAGGACATCTCCACTGTACAGGTATATTCCCCACTTAACATATCTTGTCTAACAGCACAGTCAACACTTTTTCTCTTTTGAACCGGCTAAGTACTGAAGAGGTTACCAAACTTTTCTGAGATGTCCACCCTAATAATTGTCCCCTAGATCCAGTTCCCTTGCAATTACTATGGGCACCCTCTTCTTCTAGCCTATGTTCTCTCACTCACATCTTCAATACCTCCCTCTCTACTGGGAGATATAGGACACTGCAGTGGGGGGGAGGGGTGATGTGAAGAGGGCAGATGGCACAGCATTGGGGGGTACAGACACTACTGGGGGGGCAGAGGACACTTCAGAGAGTGATGTAAAGGAGCAGAGGAGCACCAACAATTTACTTACTGCTAAAACTAATGGTCACTACTCTATTCTCTTACTACTAGACTTCTCTGCGGCCTTTGATACTGTTGACCACCTTCTCAATAAACTCCACTCCCTTGTCCTCCAAGATTCTGCTCTTTCCTGGTTCTCCTATCAGAGCACTCCTTCCGTGTCACCTGTAACTCTGTCTCCTCCTCTCCACTCCCTCTTTCTGTAGAGGTCCTTTAAAGCTCTGTTCTTGGACTCCTTCCCTTCTCTATCTACACCCCTCTCTTGGTCACTTGATAACCTCCCACGGCTTCCAATACCATCTCTATGTTGATGGCACCCAAAACTATCTCTCCACTCCTCACCTCACTCCTTCAGTCTCCTCTCACATTACTGTTGCACCACTTTCTTAAATGAAATCTCTTCAAGCTGATAATATTGCCACCACCCCTGATCATGTCCTCTTCCAAGACTTTTCCATCAAGATCAATAATACATCTATCAGTCTGTCCTCTCTCGCCAGGGTACTAGGTGTAATAGACTCTGACCCATCCTTTCGGCTCCACATTCAATCACTGTCAAATGCTTGTAGACTTCGCCTCCATAAGATCTCAAAAATTCGCCCCTTTTAACTAATGAAGCTACTCATTCACCCCCTCGTTATCTCTTGCCTTGACTAATGCAATTCCCTTCTCACAGGCCTACCTTTACATAGGCTATCCCCTCTTCAGTCAATGATGAATGCTGTTGCCAGACTCATCTACCTGACCAACCGCTCAGTCTCTGCCAATCCCTCCACTGGCTTCGGATTGCTCAGAGAATTCAATTCAAAATACTTACAACAACATACAAAGCCATCCACAACTCTGCCCGGAGCTACAGCACAAATCTTGTCTCCAAATATCACCCAAACTGTCCTCTCCGTTCCTCCCAAGGCCTCCTGCTCTCAATCTCTCTCATCTCCTCCTCCCATGCTCACCTCCAGGACTTTTCCAGAGCCTCTCCCATCCTCTGGAACTGTATAACTCGGTCTGTCTGACTATCTCCTACTTTGACTGCCTTTAGGCGATTGCTGAAAACTCATCTCTTTAGGGAAGCCTATCACACGTCCAACTAACTGAACTTTTATCACTTCCAACAGCTCATCCCCCCCAGTTATAACCTTTTTGTACCACTTGCACCACCCCATTAGATTGTAAGCTCTTATGAGCAGGGCCCTCTTAATTCTTTTTATATTGTAAAGCACTGCACAAACTGTTGGTCCTATGTAAATCCTGTATAATAATAACAATAATAATAATGGCAAGGTCACTAGGTATTATTTTACCGAAGACTACAGATTTCAATTACTGTACATTTGCAATGACATTACCATGCTAATGCTTATGTGATATTTTAGTGATTGCTTTTACATATACTTTTAAAATTAGATAATGAAAGATATGCCAATTCCAAATATCAAATATAAAATATTGCTATTTTCCAAAAAATGCACACATCGAAAAAACAGTAATTAATGTATCCAGTAGATGGCAGCATATGATTATGATTAAACCTTCACAGCAGCTTGTATTGCCAAGAGAAGTGAATGTGGTTTTCAACCTTTTTGGTCAATGCACCCTATCAAGGGTCATCCCAGAACTCACATTGCTAAACTTATTCTATTTTAATGTTTTACTCCCTGTTTTATATTCATCTGCTGACTTCAAAAATACAGATGAACTAAAATGTATGTGTTTACAGAAAAAAAATGACTTTTCAACTTTTCAAAGCTAATGAGAAAGTTGTTGCTGCATATTTTCTATAGTTTTACTGTTATTTGGTGTCAGAGGTGACAATGAGTGTCTGCAGAAGCATTGAATCTTCTCTTTGTAATTTTTTTTTTTTTTTGTGGTACTGTATTTAGAAAATCCATAATCACATTATTTTCAGTAATGGAAGAAGGACTGAGACTGAAATGAGTAAATATAAAATAAGTTGAAGCAATGACATTTTAATTATTTATTCATCCCTTATCTGAATACCTTTGGTATTTGCTATTCCTGAGATTTTGGGAGGGACAGTGGGTGGTGCGGGGGAGGGGGGCTAATCATGTGATGGAAGAATCAAGCGATATTCTTTCTTGCAACCCATGGTTGCAGGAAAGAAAATTATTTCATCCATGGCCTACCTAACCAAACCTAATCTCCCCACCTGTAGTTTGACAGCTTTCCCTGTGCTTTCTCTACAACAGCTTGTAATTCCCTGGTACAATGCCTGCTCTGTATCCCCTCTCTTTATAATAAGGTGACCAGATTTTTAAAATGAAATCCGGGGACATATTTTATTTTTTACTTTTAATGGCAGCAATCGACGACTCTTTGCCCGTCTCCGCCGCCGCCGCCCGCCTCACAGCCTGTCAAGTCTAAAGCCCCATACACACTATCAGATTTTCTGCTGATTTTTTTCCTTCAGATTTACCCAAACCATATAATATGAGGTCAAAGCTTAGGAGTTTCAATTTGTATGCAATCGGGCAGGCCCTTGCACTACATGGTTTTGGTAAATCTGAAGACAAAAATCAGCAGAAAATCTGAGTGTGTATGGGGCTTTAGTCTTCGGGCCCTGGCTACTACTGGATGGGGAGCAGAGGAAGATCACTCCACCAGGGAAGGCAAGGAGATAAGCAGGCAGGCGGCTGGCCGGGACTTGAGCCAAGGCAGAAGAACATGCGAGTGGAGCTGAATGGGCATGCGCCCGAAACTGAAGAAATAGTCCCTCCACTCCAACCAGCACATGATCAACAGAAAGGGGCACAGATAATGGAAAAAAATAAACCCACAGAAGCTAGTAGGAGCAGCAGAGGGGGGGGGGGGGGTGCAATTCAGATTTTTTCTTTTTATTCTTGTTGCCTTATGAGTTTATATGAAATCTCCATTAATAACTGTAAAATATTGTAATAATGAATATATTTCATTTAGCTGGCATCTATGAAAGCTGGGCAAAAAGGGTTTAATTTAAGCTTTTGCTAAGAGCAGAGAATGTGGGCCAAGGCTTGTATATGCAAACAATGGAGAGCCAATTCCATTGTTCTACACCTACTCCTTTGAAAGGATGCCATGCTGGGATATGCATTGGACCTAACTTCCTGGGGAAATGCAATTAACACACTTGGCCAACATAGTCACAAGGATTTGCATGTAAGGGGGCCGACTTATGGAGTAAGCCCTCCAATCATGATCCAAGCTAGGCCAACCAATGAGACATCAGCCTGGTTTGATATACTCAGAGCCAAGGGGGGGGTATCTCTCTTTCTGATAGACCAGCAAGCTGAAAGGAACTTGGGTAAGGATGGGTAATTATGGGAAAGGAATGCCCTTTTACTTGTAACTAAATATGTGTTCAGATTACTGTATTGAGGAATATACCCTGTATTCCTTCATGTAAATACTTTATTTCAACCTAATATTTTCTTCCTTGGTGTAAGACGATAGATAGATGATTGTGTATTAGCTAGACTTTCAACTGCTTCCTAATAAATGTTATTATATTTTAAGCTTTCACTCTTGGTCGAAAAGAACTCTTATTTAACCCACATCATATCTATGAGATATGAAAAATCTTAAATATAGATTTTTCAGGGTAACATTCTGCACGGGCTGTCTTTGAAATTGCCTCAGCCCCTGTTCAAATCCAATCCGGGGACAAAACTGGGGACAGACTTGGTCTGGGGACAGTGTCCTCAATCCGGACTGTCCCCAGAAACCGGGGATGTCTGGTCACCCTACTTTATAATAATATACAGAACCTCAAATCTAGAACCCACAGCAAGCCTGAACCTCATCCTAGTGCTTACAATTATCACTTGTATTCATATGGTTTAAACCTTTTTTTAAAAGAAAATAAAGAGCTGAATCTGTTTAAAAAGTGTTAGCTGGAGTCATGCTTCCATTTTTTTCTATCATTTCTACAGTGTGACAACACTGCAGTGATTTCACTGCAAAATTAAAACCATTGTCACCGTGTTAAAGGAAGTGGAGACATAACTTATCAACTGAAAAGATCAACAGGTAATCAAACAATATTACACAAAATAAACAAAAACTGCTGTGTTAACTTTATTGACAGACCATGTCACATACAAGGTGTGTTTAAAAAGTGGGTGAATGGTATCAGAAAACAAACAAAACAGAAGATACAAACAAAATATGTTTATTGGCCTTCAAAATAATCGCCATCCTTCACAACACACTTTTGGCAATGTTCATAAAGCTTCTGGAAACTGTCAGCAAAGGCCTCTTTAGGAATTGACCGCAGAACCGCTGTCACACATTATTGATATGCTGCAATGTCTGCAAAATGTGCGCCTTTCATGACGCTCTTCAGGCGTGGAAACAGAAAGAAGTCCGCAGGTGACTCTTTTTGGGTTGCAGGGAAGACTCCATCGATTGCAGCTTGGATTCTGGATCCCCTGTGATGATGGTTCACAGAAAGAATGGATCTTGGTCACACATGGTAATGAAATGTCCAGAGGTTTCCATCCATTTTGCTTTCTGTTTGTCTGTCAGCTTGTGCGGCACAAACCAGGAACAGATCCTCCACTTACCCAAATCTTAGTGGACGATGGTGCGCACCGTGTCCTTGCAAATGCCCAATTCCTCTGCCATTAATCATAGCAGGTTTACCCTGAGGGTCACGTGTACTCCACACTAGGTGGTGTTTCTCGATGTTTCTCTAGATAACCATGTGCATATGCTTGCACCTGGCCCGTGTTGCCATTGAGATATCGGACCATTCACCAAACTTTTTACACACACATTGTATGTCATTTTTGCTTTTGCCCATAGTTCTACTTCAATTTTATCATGGCTGAGAATGTCTTTTTACTTTTTTCTTGAGGTACTAGAGCATATTTCTGTAAAATGAGAGTTGCCATTGATTTTAAGCCTGGTATTCAATCTCACACTGTTCATTCTGGCACTGACAACACATTATGAGTGGCAAAATATTCTAAATGCAATTTGCTATGAAATTCAGATGTATTTCTGTTATCATATGGAATTGCTTCCTTTTTTTGAGATTTGCTGCATCAGGCTCTTATTGTAACTACCAGTGGTAGAGGGAAGAAAATAATTAAATTAGCGGACAGCATGTTTCTGCTACTGAGGTCCCCCAAAGGCCAATGTGGGTGGCAGGAACACAGTCCTGATGTTATATAACTATTTTATGAATGATATGGAATCTAGCCTGTGTACAGAAGCCAACATGTTCACTGAACACTATGAAGATTTATACCTATGTAATATTAGTTGTTGGCACTAACTGGAAGGCAATAGAATCTAGGTTATCATCAACTGCATTAATACCAAATGCCTGTATTCAAAGTTTGGTAGATAACCTGCCAGGTTTAATAATTTATGTTTGTGGCACAACGTTCCATATGGTCCATTTGCCCTGGGATAGGGATAGAACCAAGAAAAAAAATGCACAACTGTGTGAAAAGTGAAAAAAAGTCCAAATATACACTGGGATCAATTTATCTATTATGGGTATTTATATAGAGCCAACAATTTATGCAGTGATTTACATATAGTGTATACAACTTCACTTCAGTCCCTGCCCTCAAGGAGCTTACAATCTAAAGTCCCTCTCTCACATGCATACTCATGGTCCATTTAGACAGGAGACAAATAACCTACCAGCATGCCTTTGGAATTTGTGAGGGAACTGGTGTACCCTGAACAAAACCCAAAAAATCACAGGGAGAACATACATGCAAACTAGTGTGCTGGTTGGGATTTGAACCAATGACCCTACTGCTGCCAGGCAGAAGTGCCAACCACTAAGCACCTGCTGCCCCCTTACTAGAGTAGTAAATAATGTTCACTTTGCAAATTGAACGTTCACTAACCTTGATAAATGAGATAAAACTATGTTCACTTCAATCATCCAATCATATGTAAACAAAAAACAAATTCTGTTTTTGATATTTGGGTATTTAAAGGGTATAAAAACTTTCCCACAAAGTTTCCTTACGCTTTTGCCCTCTAGTCCCCCCCCCCCCAAATCACTATACTTACCTACATCTTGCTCCACTGACTACTTAATCCAAAATCTGTATCTGCGCAGTTTGATCCCATAGGCTTCAATGAGGTAGGTAAGTGTTGGGGGGGGAGAAAAAGGATAAAAGAAAAAACACTCTCACTCCTCTCATCCCTCTCACTCCTTCTGTGGCATTTTTTACTGACAAAACATGGGAAACTTACTGATGGAGCACATTTTTTACTGACAACCTGAAAATTATAGATCTCCTGTTAAAAACGTAGACAATCGATATGTAAACTAACGATCAGGACTCGGGACTCCCAGTTCCAGGTCACCTGATTGCTGTGAAAACCCCTGATTGCTATCACAGTAATCAGTCACTGTGTAGCCCGCCCCTGTCTTTACTTTATCTTCTGGAGAGAAAGATCCAATGGGGGTTATTTACTAAAGGAAAATCCACTTTGCACTGCAAGTGCACTTGGAAGTGCAGTCGCTGTAGATCTGAGGGGGACATGCAAGGAAAATAAAAAACAGCATTTTCGCTTCCACGTGATTGGATGATAAAATCAGCAGAGCTTCCACTCATTTCAGATCTACCCCTTAGATTTAGAGCAACTGTTTTTAAAAAGCACTAATAGGCTTCAAAATAGATGAACTGCGAGTGCCATGCTTGGCGCTCACAGTCCACCCAGGTGTGTTAGAAAAGCGAATGAATATTCGCTTTCCTAACACTGAACCTGCCTCTCCACCAAACAGGTGCTCGGGTCTGTTACCCGTCACCTGATTGGCTGAAACGACAGGCGCCGCTATTGGATGCCTATCAGGAGGAGAGGATGGGAGGAGAGGCATGGAGGACCCCGCTCGTTGTCATCACCAGCTGCCCCACTGAGACAGGGTAAGTGCCGAGCAGACTGCAAGCGGGCAGGGGGGCACAGTTGCAGCATTTCATGGCACAGTGGCTGCGTTTCAGGGCACAGTGGCTGCGTTTGATGGGCACAGTGGCTGTGTTTGATGGGCACAGTGGCTGCATTTGATAGGCACAGTGGTGGCAATTGATGGGCACAGTGGCTGTGTTTGATAGGCACAGTGACTGCGTTTGAGGGCACAGTGGTGGCAAATGATGGGCACAGTGGCTGTGTTTGATAGGCACAGTGACTGCGTTTGAGGGCACAGTGGTGGCAAATGATGGGCACAGTGGCTGTGTTTGATAGGCACAGTGACTGCGTTTGAGGGCACAGTGGTGGCAAATGATGGGCACAGTGGCTGTGTTTGATGGGCACAATGGCTGTGTTTGAGGGCACAGTGGTGGAAATTGATGGGCACAGTGGCTGCGTTTGAGGGCACAGTGGAGGCAATTGATGGGCACAGTGGCTACGTTTGATGGGCACAGTGGCTGCTTTTGAGGGCACAGTGGTGGCAATTGATGGGCACAGTGGCTGCGTTTGATGAGCACAGTGAGGCTGCAATTGATGCATTTTTTTAAAAGAATTTTTCAGTTTGCTTGCGCCCCCCCAAAAAATTTTGAGCACCAGCTGCCACTGGTTTGTGTGTGTGTGCATATGTGCATTCATATATATATATGTGTGTGTGTATTTATGTATGTGTGTGTGTGTGTGTGTGTGTGTATGTATGTGTGTTTACATGTATATATGCACATTTTATGTATGCGCTTTTAATCCTGACCCCTATATGTGTCCCATTAGAACCGATTTTTTTTTTTTTTTTCTTTGCTTGTTCATAGTACCAGCAAAAAAAATGCTGTTCCTCTGAAAAGTGACCCATGCTCAGATCGCTTTTCAGAGGCATTAGACAGACGGTAAAGAGGCAATATGTTGCCTCCTAACTGCCTGTTTTAACCCCTTAAATGCATCATCACTATGCTGCAACTGCATGCATTGCAAACAGTTGCACGGTGGTTGCAGTGCAGCCCCATTCCCCTAGGGGTGTACTTCAAGGGTGCCCTGACTGGAAAAAAATTGAGAAACACCGACATAGACATAGACATAGAGGAACCCATCTCTCCATTGTAATTGTACTGTCTCCCACGATGTTGTAAAGCGCTGCACAAACTGTTGGCGCTAAATAAATCCTGTATAATAATAATAATGACAAGGCACAGCCCATTGATTTCAATAGCACCCGTTCCAATCTATGCGACTTATGCCGGCCAAACACAGTTCGAATTTCGAAAGAATTTTCGTATGAATTTCGCACCATTAGTGGGCTGCAGCAACGGCCGATTTTCATGCGGCAATCAAATTTGAGGAATTGGACATGTTGGAAATTTTTAGAAAAACAAACGATTTTCTAATCAATGATGGGAGAATTGTGCAAGAAATGTAATAAGAAAAGAAAATTTACGGAGAGAAAAGAAGATTCCCGGCCACGAAAATTATTTTCTGTAGCAACATGAGGTGAAATTGAAGGCTTGGTCGGCCGAATTTCAAAAATCAATGGTGACATCATCGGATCACAAAAAAAAACGAACTTGCTGATTTTGAAAAGAAAATTTGTTCGAAATTCGACCATGTATGGCCTGCCACCAAAAGAAAGCTCTATTTGTGGGAAAAAAAGGACGTCAATTTTGTTTGGGAGCCACGTCGCACGACCGCGCAATTGTCAGTTAAAGCGACGCAGTGCCGAATCGCAAAAAACGCTCTGGTCAGGAAGGGGGTAAATCCTTCCGGGGCTGAAGTGGTTAAAAGTTGCAGTGATTTTGAAAAGGTTCCTGCACTACTTTAATGTGACTTTGGATGCGACTTTGATCCAGAGAGTGTAAAGTCAGATCAAGGTCGCTCTCAAAGTTGTATAAAAGTCACACTCCAAAGTCGCACTCTAATGCCCCCTACACACGGTCGGACTTTGTTCGGACATTCCAACAACAAAATCCTAGGATTTTTTCCGACGGATGTTGGCTCAAACTTGTTTTGCGTACACATGGTCACACAAAGTTGTCGGAATTTCCGATCGCCAACCACGTACGACGAGACTAGAAAAGGCCAGTTCAGAACCCAGCGCGGCACCTTTTGGGCTCCTTTTGCTAATCTCGTGTTAGTAAAAGTTTGGTGAGAGACGATTCGCGCTTCTTCAGACTCGTGGCTTTCAGATCGTTTTCTGCGGTTCAGTTTGTGCTTGTGGGTTTGTATCTGCTCTTCAGTGCGTGCAAGCAAGTTCTGCGTGACTTTAATTAGTCATTGTGTTCTTGTTCATTCGTTACTGTTTTTCAGGTCGCTCTTCACAGGCCTTGATGTTCTTCAGTGCGTTCTGTTACTTCGTTCTGAGCAGCCGACCGTTTTCTAGCCATGTTTCGTATACATACTCCTCGTAGAGTTCGTGCTGTGCGGGGGCTTGGTGTTGGGGTCCTGACCTTGACACAAGTCCAGTCCATGAACAGGATGGGGAGGAGTTCATGGACCAAGAATTGGTTGCTTCAGCGTGACCAGTTCTCTCATATGCCTTTGCTCCGTGAGATCCGTGAGAATAATCCTGATGATTTCAGGAACTTTCTCATGATGACGGACCCCGTATTTCACCGTTTGTTGGCTTCGCTGACCCCCTATATCAGCAGGCAGGATACCTGCATGAGGCAAGCCATCACTCCAGAGCAGAGGCTCGTAGCTACCCTGCGGTACTTGGCGACAGGGAGAAGTCTGCAGGACTTGAAGTTCTCGACAGGCATCTCCCAGAGATCATTATCCCAGAGACCTGTTCTGCCATCATCCAGGTCCTGCAGAAGGAGTATATGAAGGTAAGATTTTTATCCTTTAATATCACATTTTATTGTATTTAATGTTTGCTAATATCTTGTATTTCTTTCCTCATTCTCTAATTACCATGATTGTAATATGCTGTGAATGCCCCCTTTGTTCTCATGCATGCTGGATTTTTATGTAATTATTTTTTAAGTCCTTCATACATATCTGCCTTCACTTACCTCCCCAACATGCTCTCCTGCCCCTATATTCACCTCATGTAGTCACTTAACAATGTATTTTATCAGCTCCATAGTAGTGCTTTACCCCAAACACCCCCTAAGATGTTTAGAAATGTCATTTGTGCTTTAAATTCCGGCAGAGTGCCAGAGGCTTTTTTTGTAGTGTCCCCAAATCATTTTTCTAAACCCTCCCTCCCCCCAACTGCTAAGTCAGCTGATACCAATTCTCTATCTATCCTCAATCATCTATCTGCTGACTTTGCCAAACCCATACACACTATACCCATCTCTTTACTGGTCAGATTTATGGATGAATTCCCCAAAACATGTAGTGCAAGGGCCTGCCTGTATACTTTCCAATGGTACTGTTTAAAGTTTTTGTATTCTATTATTATCTTGATAGGTAATATCAGAATGTCCAAATGTCCTCAAATGTGTACAGTGTGTATTTATATCTTTGTATTATGACACTTCTTACCTGTCCAGTGGGCTGCCAATAGTGTAACTAAGGAGGGGCTGTTCCAAGTAATACCCTGTATTTAGGCATTCATCTCTCAATGAAGTGAAGAGGGTTACCTGTCCAAGATTCCACCCCCCCATGATGTTAGAAATGGCCCATGAGAGGGGGGGGGGGTGAATATGATAGGTCTACCTTATACTTTGGTGTTAATTTCCCCTTAATAAATGCTATCTGGAGGTTGGCCAAGAATGTTTGTGCCTAATCTGCTTGCCATGTTTATGTGCAAAAATAGTAATTTATTTTTGTTTTCCTCAACAGTTTCCTTCCACGCCACAGGAATGGCAGACTGTGACCTCCCACTTTGCCCAGCGGTGGGACTTTCCTAACTGCGGAGGGGCAATTGATGGGAAACACGTCCACATCGTCCCACCACCCAACTCGGGGTCGTACTATTTCAACTATAAGGGGTTCAATAGTATTGTGATGTTGGCGGTGGTGTTGGCTAATTACGACTTCTTGTATGTGGACGTGGGGAAGAATGACCGGATGTCCGATGGTGGAGTCATCGCCCAGACGGAGTTCTACAGGCGTCTCCAGAATGGCAGCTTGGACTTGCCACCTCCAGAGGACAATGTGGAAGGACTCCCATTCATCTTCGTTGCGGATGAAGCATTTGCGCTGGGGGACCATCTTATGTGGCCATTCCCGATGAGGACCCTCACCCCGGAACAGAGGGTTTTTAATTACCGGCTGGCCAGAGCCAGAAGAGGTGGTGGAGAACACATTTGGAATCCTGGCCAGCCGGTTCCGCCTATTTCTGACACCCATCCATATGGCAGAGTATAAACTTAATCATCTAATCCTGGCGTGCTGTGTTCTCCATAACTTTTTACGCAAACATTCTGCCAACTATGCTGGCTTAGTTGGGCCTGAGGCCGGAATTCTACATGATCCAACCCTGACGGCGCTTGAAAGTGGCCGTCCTGGCTTGCCCTCCCTGAGTGCCCGTGATGTCCGGTTTAGATACCTTGAGTTCTTTGCGGGTAGGGGGGGCATCAATATGCCAGACAATTTGTGAAGCATTTATCAAATAAAAAAGAAAAAGCTAATCTTTGGTGACATTTACTGCTTGTGTTTGTTTTAGCTGACCATGACAGCAATGTGGGGAGTCCTGAAAATGGCGTGATTGTGTAACCTTATACAAAGCACTGTTGGGTGTTATTTACTAAAGGCGTAGACACTTTTTATACTACAAGTGCACTTGAAACTGCACTGAAACTGCACTTGTAGTGCAAAGAGGATTTGCCCTTAGGAAATAACCACCATTTTCTCAGAAAATAGCAATTACATCACTACAAAAGTGTTGTAGCGTTGAGACAATAATCCACACATTCTTGATTAACAAACTTTTTAATACCTGCGCAATCACATGTGCATTTAGAAAAGGTTTTTAAAACAAACCAACATTTTTTTGGGGTGGCATTATCATTAATAGAAATGTCCATTTACGATAAAACAGGCCTGTGTAAAAACAACAAGAAACACAAAAATCTTGAACTTACAAAGTTCACATATGGTAAAACTTGAAGGCAATATCAGACATGAGTATTTAGGAACTGTGTTTGATATTGCGTTCAGATGGGGTGAAGTCACCCCTTGAAAAGCCAAATTTGGAAGATGCACACCAATTTACGAATGTCAACATGTGCTAGCTGCCATCACGGGGGATCAAGGGACGTGTTTTGTGGGAGCAACCCCTTCCTCACCGCTACTTTATTATTGAGGAAGGGGTTGCACCCCCAAAACGCGTCCATTGATCTCCCGTGATGGCAGATAGCACATGTTGGCACACTGATGATACACCCCATGATCTCCCCGATCAGGATCTGGGCACTTTCTGATGTGAAAGGATCTCGAGCCATAACATCACGATCACCTAAAAAGAGAGTAACCAAACAAAAACAGGTATCAAAAATCTGCCAGCATCCATCTCTTACCTGAGCCTGTGGTCGCAGACACTCACCTGTTGTGATGCCAATTTCCACCACATCTTCTTCCTCCTCCTGCTCAGCTTGTGTTTGGGGTATTTCCCCTTCTTCCAGAGGTGGGGGGTCTGTGGTCTCCTCGGATGAGGGGTGTCCTCCAAGTCTTTTCTCCCCTATGTAAAACAAAAATGGTATCATTAGCACACAGATATTTGATGGCAGAACTATAAATAGGAAACATTGCTTGGAAGTGGGGTACAATTGTCAATTTTAGCAGAGTTCCAAGATGTAGCTTTTTTATTATCCTTTGTCAAGCTGCAATACTTTACCTGTTTGGTACAAGCTTCACAGATGGAGACCCCCTATAATATACACTGGAGCACCTGTGTGCCCCCCCTAATAAAAATTGTGTTCTTGTGTCCCACACTAGTGCTCCAGTGTCCAGATGTGAAAACAGCTGCTGAGTGTCCTCTCCTTACACAGAATCTAGTTTGCATTTCATTCTAGTAACAAAGCCATCTACACAACCAAATATTTTTCATACAAGTAGGCCCTAAAAAATGTCGGAAAATGCATATGGCCTAAATAATGGTGTTTTAGAGGCCGAAATAAAAATGTTTGATACGAACGATTAATGGTCCCATGAACATTAAAATTGCCATTTTAAACTGTACAACAATTAAGAAAAGCATATGGAGCAGCACGAACGTAATAAAGACAAAAAGAATAGGAACACAGCAGAACTACTTACTTTTGTGCAGTACTCTCCGGATCTTTCTGTACTGCTTGGGCTCTCTTAATTTGAGGTCCGACCACCGCTTCCTGAGCTGATCTTTCGATCGTCATACCCCGAAATTCCGGTGCAGACTTTTGACCACTTTCGCAATGATCTTGGCCTTTCTGATATTGGCGTGGGGGTAAGGTCCATACTTTCCATCATAGTCGGCCTTCTTCAGGATGTCCACCATCTCCAACATCTCCCCAAAGGACATATTTGTGGCCTTAAATCTTCTCCTTCTGGATCGGGACGTGTCCGGATCTGGGCTTTCCTCCTCGTCCTCCTCGTTCCTGTAATTAGCACGCACCTGCTGTGTATTCGCCATGTGCTCTTCCCCCACTGCGCAGAACGAAAAGGGGTGGGGAATAGACTAGAAAGAACGTCAGGGGCGGGCGGAGTTACACGCATGCGCAGTGTGTATAAAGCGTACCACACGTGCGTATTACGTACGATCTGTGAGTGGAGGAAGGAGCATTGGAGGCGCGGATCGTAAGAACGAAGGTAAGAGACATACTTGTGCCTATACTGCTTCTACATTGAGGCCTATATTGTAACAAGATTAGCAGAGTTTGGCCTGACATTAGGGTTTGTCTTGTGTTGTGTCTTGCAGTGAACATGGATATCTTACAAGATAATGACTTCATGGCAATATTCATTGACATGTTCAGGGAGCTGCCCTGTCTGTGGGAGATCAACCACCCACATTACAGGAACCAAACAAAGAGGAAGGCAGCGCTGGATCAATTGTTGGAAATTGTGAAGCAGGTGATCCCCACGGCAGACATCACATATTTGAAGATCCTAATTGGTGGCCTGAGGAGCACATATGTAAGGGAGCGCCAGAAAGTCCAGGATATGCAGAGATCCGGAGCAGCAGATGACATCTATGTCCCCAGGATGTGGTACTATGACAGGCTGCATTTTCTGGCAGGCCAGACTGAACCCAGGTCATCCCTCTCCAGTCTTCCTTCCACGCTTCCTTCCCCCCCGGCTGAGGCTTCTGACGCCCAACCTGGGCCTTCCAGGCAGCAACATGTGGAGGAGCCCAGCTTGAGCCAGGTATAGCATTCCTCTAAATATTGCTGGTTGTTCAATCAATGATGTTAACTAGATGTTAGTTTGGAGTACTAATTTATGATTGTGATTGATGATGCAAAAACTAAAACCATGTCCCTTTTTCATACACAGGGAAGTCTCAGCCAGGAGTTGGCCGGGCCGAGCCGGCTGCCTGATCTGCAGGTCCCTCCCCTACACCTGCAAAGAGAAAGTGGCAGGAGGAGTGCCCTAGAGGAGGCTGCCATAGGCCTCTTTTGGAGGGCTACAGAGGCCCTGGGAGCATCACACACCGTGGAGGATGACTTCGCTGCCATCATTGCCTTTAAAATGCAGAGGATGGAGGAGGGACAACAACTCATGTGTGAGTCGTTAATATTGGAGGCTCTTAATAAGGGGATGGGGGCCAAAATTACATCTGATACACGCCTTTGTGAACTCACACATGGTCCTCCTCCTCCTCCTCCTGCAGGTCCTCCTCCTCCTCCTCCTTCTCCTCCAGGTCCTCCTAGTTCTCCTCCTCCTCTAGGTCCTACTCCTCCTCCTGCCACATCTCCAACAGCAGAGCCACAGCCAGGAAGGAAGCGTGTAAGGAAGACCAGAAAGTGAAGACCCTGGATCCAGTCTGGTCGGCCAAAAGATGCAGCCTCTTGTGGTACCACAGCCTGGGGACACAGATGTCATCTGCTGCTTTCCGGATCTCTGGGACTTCTGGACCAGACTGCCCTCCCTTACATATGGACTCCTCAGGCCACCAATTTTGATGTTCAAGAATTGATGTCTGCCCTGGGGGTCCCAGGCTTCGCTAATTTCTCCTGTTTATCCAGCGTTGCCTCCCTCTTTGTTTGGTTCTGAGCCCACTGTTAACCACTTGCTTACGGGGCATGTAAACCCCCCTCCTGCCCAGACCAATTTTCAGCTTTCAGCACTGTCACACTTTGAATGACAATTGTGCGGTCATACAACACTGTACCCAAATGAAATTTTTATAATTTATTTTCACACAAATAGAGCTTTCTTTTGGTAGTATTTAATCACTACTGGGGTTTTTATTTTTTGCTAAACAAACAAAAAAAGAAGGAAAATTTTGAAAAAAAAAATTATGTTTCATAATTTGTTATAAAATTTTGCAAACAGGTAATTTTTCTCCTTCATTGATATGCGCTGATGAGGCGGCACTGGTGAGCACTGAAAGGCACAGATAAGGTGGCACTGATAGGCACAGATAAGGCAGCACTGATGGGGACAGATAAGGCGGTACTGATGGCCACTGATAAGATGACACTGATGGGTGGCACTGATGGGCACTGATAGGTGTTACTGATAGATGGCACTGATGGGCACTGGTAGGTGACACTGATGGGCACTGGTAGGTGACACTGATGGGCAGCACTGTTGATGAGGCACTGATTGGTGACACTGATAGGAGGCACTGTGGGCAGTGATAGGTGGCACTGTGGGCACTGATGGGTGGAACTGTGGGCACTGGTAGGTGGCTCTGGTGGGCACTGGTAGGCAGCACTGTTGTGCACTGGTAGGTGGCACTGGCAGGTGGCACAGGTGGGCACAGATGAGCTGGCGGGAGCTCTCCTTTATCAGGACCGATGTCCCTCTGAGAGCCGCCAGTGATCGGCTTTTTTTTTCTCCTCAGGCTGTCAGCGAGAGGAGAAAAAATAGCTGATTACCGTATCTGTTTACATCTTTACAGCTGTCATTGGCTGACAGCTGATCATGTGGTAAGGGGTGGGGATCGACCCCTTACTCCGATCTGTGATCAGCCGAGTCTCATAGAGCCGCTGATCACAGAGAGCGCCGCACACGCCCCGCAGGGGGTGCGCAGGCCGCTCGGGCACGGGAGGAGATCTATTGACGCCCTCCCAGCAAAGTATGTCCGCGCTGTAAATAAATAATGATATTTGAAGCGCTTCACAATGTGCATGAAAATGTATATATAAGAATAAATATAAATAGTAAAATAAATCCAGCGGTGAGTAAAAATTCCTAAAAAATCCAGCAATCAAAATAGTGTAAAATTATAAAAAATTAGTGACACCAAATGTGTAAAAAAATTCACATAAAAAATCCACATAAAAATAAATATATAGGGATGTATTCAGAAGGTTCAATTATACAGGTGTAGAATCTTGATTGGTATAGAGCTTTTGATCACTAGCAAAGCTGTTTAAAAACACTTGCTTAATCAAGGTGCTCATTGACCTTCATAGTAACAATGTGCTTTTTGCTTCTATTCACAACCAATGTGAGAATCATAAACAGGCAGATAAGAGAAAAAAACAATCATTGTGCAATAGTTAGGATACCAAGGTACACAGGCAAACTTCAATCCACTCACGTGTGCCTTATAATGATAAGGCATATGCAGGTTTTACTATAGCAGTCAGCCACCTTAGACAGGAGCAGATTCAGTGCAGTACACTGTGTGATACTGCTGATCTGCACAGAGCGTCCTTGGCTCCTCCCACGCGTTACATCACAGTCACGTGACTTTTTCAAGGATCATGTCCGCGCTGTAGCCGTCATTCGGCTATAGCGCGGATCTGAAGAAGTTAAGCTGAACCCTTGGTGGATGTTGTCAATGTTAATTTGTAAAAAACCTGCAGACATAGACCCCATATCTTCTGTTGTGTGAACTGTTCATATGATTTTAGACCAGGCCCTAAGTAGACAAGCTATCTGTTCTGCTTTCTAAAGCGCTGCAACTGTGTATACCCTTACATCTAACTACTGCAACAGTACATGTTCTAGCACCTCTCTGCTACAACTGGGTCTGCTCATTTGTAATCTACACCACAAGGAGTCCCCTCCACTGCTAAGACCAATTTCTTACATACACTACTGCAACACCCATTTTATAGACACGCCATTATTTCCTTGTACACCAATGTCTTTCAAGGGCCCCAATGCAACCAGCAGAAGATTCACCACAGAGACTTACTCAGACCACCTTATTCCGAGTGCCGATCTGTGTTTAACATTTAATCTTTATCTTGCATGCCTAAACTTAGCTACTTTGTTTGAGAGCTCTCAAGTGGAATAATTGTTTTACGTTCTATGATATTTTTTACTCTTGTTTGATCACTTGGGGTGTTTCATCTCATAAAGAGAGCTATTGTCTACGTCCTTGGGGTCACAGTTTATGACACAAGCAACAACAAAAAAAAAAAAAAACACACAATTACAAGCAACAATGAAGTGATTCTAAAGGTTGTGATTTTTTTTTTTAGATAAACATGTTATAGTTACCTGCTCTGTGCAATAGTTTTGCATTGAGCAGCCCCGATTCTCTTCTTTTTGGGTCCCTTGCCGGTGGTCCTGGCTCCTTCCCCCTGCCGAGTGCCCCCAATAGCAAGCATCTTGCTATGGGGGCACTCAAGCAGGCTCACTACTGAGCTGTGCTCCTGTAAATGTACATTGTGCATTCCCACACAGCGTTTGGCTCGGCCCTGCCCCAACTTTCTCCTCATTGGCTCGTTGGCTGAGATTGACAGCAGCAGGAACCAATGGCTCCTGCTGTTGTTTGAGCCACTAAGGAGAGGGAGACCCGGGATAGCTAGTGCTCTAATGCACATCGCTGGATGGAGATGGGGCTCAGGTGCACCCAGAAGGATTTTTACCTTAATGCAATTAATTCATTAAAAACCTTCTGCCTTGAGAACCAGATTAAAAAATAAACCTAAGTACCCTAAGTACACCTCAACAATCACAGCTTTAAAGCAGGGTTCCACCCAAATTTTGAACAATATCTGTATGTATTCTCTTCCTTGCCTAGATGCTGACATGCCGTTTAAAAAAATGTAAATCGCCGTAATTACCTTTTATTTTTCTATTCTTCTTTGCACTTCCTGGTTCTCCTCCCGTGGGAGTAGGCGTGTTTCTAGCCTCTCCCAGACTCCTGGGAGCTAGTCTCAGGCTTCCCAGGATGCCACTGAGCATGTGCGGGAACGAGCAGTGAATGCTGGGAGCACAGCATTCACCACATCCAGGAAATAAATGCTTGCGGGCTTCAAATGCCCACAATGAAGATGGAAACCGCCTGCAGTGAATAATATAAGTTATTCTTTCCGACGAAATCTGACACAGGCGGACATATTACACACAATATGTGAGTATGTAATGCTAAGAAGAAAAGTTTGTGAATGAACTCAAAAAAAAAAACGATAGATAGGTGGACCCCTGCTTTAAGTGAAAAAAAAAACATTTTTTGTTGTTCAAGCAAATTTCAGCCAAACCGTTCATCCAGCTTTGATGTAATTTCACTTATTTTAAACATGGTCCCTAAACAGGGACTATGGACCAGGGGGATTTGTAGTGTGCATAGAGCAGTACACATGACCACAACTAATATTCCAAAGCAGGGACCACCCGAGATTCAAACCATCTATGGGCAGGCTGATTGTACCCAAGTTGATCCATCGATCGACTTGGGTACAACCAGCATGTCGGATTTCTAGCTTGGGATCACTGCCAGCGGCTATAGCCGCTACTAAAAATCATTGAGTTCTCCCGGCAGGGACGGCTCCCCATGTCCCCCCACCAGGAGAACACAATCCACGGGAGGGATTCCCCCATCAACACAGTCAGTGTTGATGGGGAAATTGAGCAAAAATTATTATTATTATTAAGCAGACCATTATCTATGGCCTGCATAAGGAATGATTTCATATAAAACAGATTGCAGGGTCATTAGGTAGTGCATGTGTCTGGAAAATTTTTGGAGAAAGTGGTTGTCATTAAGTGTCACTTTAATGCAGCTTTATTCATAAATAGTACACATATTAAAAATACTAACAATGGTTAGACAGATCCAAAAACATTGGATAAAAGTACATTTAAAAAAACAGTCTGTAGTAGGATGGGAAAACTGGGTGCTGATCAGTTTAGCTTCAGGACTTTGGACTGGACAGGCAGTTGACTATTCAAGCCCTAAACTCCTCTGCAGTGGCTAAAACCAAGTGACAATTTTTAGTAGTGAGGATCAGAGCTTCTACTGTACCTTTAAAAGTCTGCATGAATAAAGTCCTGACATGACACAATAAATATCTAAGATGAGCTTAGATATATGCCTAGAAGTGATCAGTGCCATCTTAAGAGCATTATAGGCCTCCAGGCAATACAGTGCACTGGGGCCCTGTCTACACAATCACGCATTGATCAAATGCAGCTTTACTGTGCCTGTGAATGCAGCCTCACTGTGCCCGTGAATGCAGCCTCAATGTGCCCATCATTAAATGCAGCCTCACTGTGTCCATGAATGCAGCTTCACTGTGCCCACCATTACAGACTCACTGTGCCCGTGAATGCAGCTTCACTGTACCCATCATTGCAGCCTCACTGTACCCATTAATGCAGCTTCACTGTGCCCACCGTTGCAGCCTCACTGTGCCCGTGAATGAAGCCTCACTGTGCCCACCATTGCAGCCTCACTGTGCCCATGAATGCAGTCTCACTGTGCCCACCGTTGCAGCCTTACTGTGCCCATGAATGCAGACTCACTGTGCCCACCATTGCAGCCTCACTGTGCCTGTGAATGCAGCCTCACTGTGCCCACCATTACAGCCTCACTGTGCCCATGAATGCAGTCTCACTGTGCCCACAATTGCACCCTCACTATGCCCATGAATGCAACATCACTGTGCCAATTAATACAGACTCACCATCGCCTGGTAACACACACACAGCGGGCATCTCCTCCTGTGTATCACGGAGCTGGCTGGGTCTGTGTTTGGCGGCTGCACTGTAACAAGTAACAACTGGATTCTGCAACCTGTATATAGCACAATTCTGAATTATGAAACCTGTACATAGCACACGCCTGGATTCTGCAACCTGTATATAGCACATGTCTGGATTCTGCAATCTGTATATAGCACATGTCTGGATTCTGCAACCTGTACATAGCACATGTGTGGATTCTGCAACCTGTATATAGCACATGTGTGGATTCTGCAACCTGTACATAGCACACGCTTGAATTCTGCAACCTGTACATAGCACATGTGTGGATTCTGCAACCTGTACATAGCACATGTGTGGATTCTGATGTGTGGATTCTGCAACCTGTACATAGCACATGTGTGGATTCTGCAACCTGTATATAGCACATGTGTGGATTCGCCAACCCCCAGTTATCAGGTCAGCTTCCTATACCTGGGTGGTGGTGAACACAGCAATTACCCCCCCCCCTTCTCTGTCAGATCAGCACAGTCAGGGTGGCAGGGCAGACACAAACACTCCTCCAGCCTCTTCTCACAACCCACACACACCCCCTATCACCAGCTCACCTTGGGCTCTCAGCTTCAGCTGGGGAGGTTCGGAAGACTGTGTGGACACAGTGTGTAACAGCAGCCGCCCCCCGCGCTGAATGATGATACATTTAGGTCAGCTTGCCCACCAATCACTGGATGTTTACACTCGGGGCTAATGAGAGATACGAGACCTTACGGGGCTTTTTGGGGACACTGGGCAGGTGGGGCCCCTTATGCAAGTGGGGCCCCCGGGCAACTGCCCAGCATGCCCATGCAAAAAGATGGCCCTGGAAGTGATCAGTCTGATGCAGGCAGGAGGAAGCATTTCTCTCTCAGTGATAAAAAGGAAAACATTGTAACACTGTACCTAGTCAAAGAGCTTGAATTAGGTGCTGATCTGTGTCAGACATTTGTGAACCTAGCCAAGAACAGGCACCATGTTTTATATGACTGTTATCTTTGAGCCAGCATCTCAGTCCAGGAATGTATTGCTAACATGGACAATGCTTGAATAATCATGCCTCCATCTTTCTGAAGAGTAGAGCAGATAGAGGCATTGTCGGGAGTATTGTGATCTCTGTGCTCTGTGAGAGGTAACAAATATTTGTCATTTTTACATATATACGTTATTTATCTTGTGTGCAATTAACATGAAAAATACACTTCATGCTAGGTCTACTGGTTAGAAACATGTTAAAAACAATTAAATACATGTTCAAACAATATGCCATGCACCTTAAAACTTTATCTGAGAGCCAGTTCACATCTGAATGGGTTTCTGTGCGGTTCCTGTGCGACTCAGTGCATAGTACTGCAGCACCATGTAATTCAGTGCAGACAAACACATTGCATTTGTGATCTGCATTTGGGGTGTTGTTAGAAATATATGGACACCCGCAGAAGATCACACACCCAGTGTGTTTTGGCTCGGCGTGGGAAACATGCACGAGACGTCAGACGTCGGTTTCACAAGTACTACATTCTGGTGTGAACGAGCCCTAAAAGAAATGGACATCATGTGTCTGCCTGTTCGCTTTTTTTTTTTTTTAAATAAAAAAAAAAAATGATTTAAAGCAGGTCAGGCAGATAATAACAAGAGCTGGCTAATGCAGTGGTCCCCAACCCCTGGGACGCAGACCGGTCTTGGTCAGTAGTCTGTTGATGACCAGTCTTGGTCAGTGGTCTGTGGGAGGTAAGCGGTGACCGCGGTCTGGACAGGGCTAACACAGACCATGGTCACCACTCACCTCCCGCTATGTGGCCATACCTCTGTCTCCTCTCCCGCCCCGCCAATGATGTCATCCTTTCAGCAGAACAGAGGGCTGAATGAGCTGGAGATCTGCACAGAGTGCGGGAGTCTTTTAACCGGCGGATAATCACCTGCTTGTTAACATGATGTAGATCTGCAGCTCCTCTCACCCCCTGCTCTGCTTATAGGATGATATCGTCGGCGAGGCAGGATACCCTGGAGAGGACACACAGGCTCAAACCTGCCTCTGTCCTATCGAAAGTAGGACTGTGCAGGGGGGGGCAGATAGTAAAAAGGGGCACTGTGATTAGAGAGAAGAGGGGGGGTTTGACTGCAAGGGACAATGTGATGGGGGGCTGTGTTTGCTACAGGTACTGTGATATAAAGGGGACTGCACTGTAAAGGGGCACTGTAATCATTACAGTGCCCCTTTACAGTGCAGTTGCCTTTATATCACAGCGCCCCTTTACATTACTGTGTGAATATCCCGTCACCAACGGCCCCTACAAATTTCCTTCCGCACCCGGTTCCTTGAAAAATTGGCTGCTCAGTCTAAAATGCCCAGACCTATTCTTTGTCCCAGTCCGGGCCTGAGGTCAGGTATTTCTACTTATGCACTGATACTGAATAATATGTTTTAATCTTTCAAATGATGGGGGACCGAGTAAAGTAATCAAATATAAGGTACCCATAGATATCAGCAGGAAAGCCGGGGAATGCAGTTCTGGCACCTCTAGCACTGAATGTAGTAATGGCAAAGGGGTGCTGCAGTATACTGGAGGGCCCATTGATGCTGGCTGCTGGGGAATCTATTCTTGCTGGGAGGGGGGGTAATCTATTGTTGAGGGAGGGGTCTATTGTTGCGGGGGTTGTCTTATGTTGCTGGGGGGGTCAATTGTTGCAAGGAGGGATCTGCTGTTGAGGGAGGTGTCTATTGTTGCTGGCTCCTGGGAGATCTACTGTTGGCTGGCTGGTAGTAGTTGGACAACAATATATCTCCCAGAAGCCAATGTTCCCAGGGTGGATCTGTTGTTGCTAGGGGGTATTTTGTTGCAGGAGGGTATTGTTGCTTGGGGGGGATCTGTTGTTGGGGGCAGGGTCTAATGTTGCTGGTGGGGGGGATATGTTTGCTGGTTCCTGGGGATCTATTTTACTGCATTTCCTATTATCATTAACAAATTCCATACAAATTATTTAGCAGCACAAAATAATACTTGACACTGTTTTCTTTTAAAGGGGCAGTGCTGGGAGGTGGGTAGGGGGTGGGACCAAAAGGCAGAACTTGGTGATGGGTGGGGGGGGGGGGTGGAGACAAGGGGTGACTTGGAAGAGAGGAGTACCTGTACCTATTCTTGAAGAGAAAAAAGCCCTGGATATCTGGAAGAGTAACAAAGAGGACAATTCAGTCTAATGGTGGGTCCATACTCATGAGCGTACAGCATGTTTGAGCCTTCATGTTTAGGTGAATTATAAATTGTTCATTTCCCCTATTGTAAAGATAAGTTGGCAGACAGGAGCAGAAAACCACTGTGGTTACAATCTTCCGGTATATTGGTCTATACAAGAAACAGGAACCAAGCTTAGGCCTCATGCACGCTGGACATTTTTCTATCTCTCCTAGATACCTCTCCTCCTAGCAGGGGTATTTTGGCAGAAAAACCGATTGACATTTGGAAATGCTTTTTTGGATGTAATTTCATTTCATTGGCCAGAATAATAATTTATTCTGACCATTGAAAATAATTATTCTTCAAAAGCTAAATGTGCCTAGTGTTAACGTGTATTTAGTTGTGTGTACACGCATTTACAGGTGTCAACCCGTTTTTTCTGCTCCTGGACACACGGGCAGTGGGTTTTTTTTTCTGCCCCCAAATGCCCCTACCTCTGAACTCCTCTAAACACCTATGTGTGCATGGATACATAGGCTAACATGCAGGGGCATGTAAAGGCAAAAAAAAAAAACAGCAAATACCCCTAAAAGCAGTGTTAAAGTGGTTGTAAACCCTTTACAACCACTTTTTGCTACAGGTAAGCCTATAATAAGGCTTACCTGTAGTTACACTGGATATCTCCTAAATCTGCACGGTTTAGGAGATATTCCCTGTATTTGCATGTGCCAACGTCATTGGCACATGCGCACTGAAGCAATGGCAGTACGTGCCGTTGCTTCAGTTAGACTGTGCCGTTACCGGCGGCTCCTGCACGCAGTAACATCATCCTGGCTCCAGCCAATCTCAGCGCCGGAGCCGCGATACCCAGAAGTAACTCCGGGGAAAATTTCACTGGCCGGTACTGTGTACGGGCACTGCAGCGGGGACTTCGATCTCAGGTAAGTAATTCATAATGAGCTAGTATACTATGCATACTAGCTCATTATGCCTTTGTCTTGCAGGGTTTTTTTTGTTGTTTTTTTTTCTAGGGTTTGCAACCACTAACCAGTTGCTCAGCACAGTATAAATGCAGCTTGGGAAAAAAGAAGTACTCTCTGAGGAAAACAGGGATACAAATAAATCGTTTTACTGTATTTCATTAAACATAACTTAAACTTTGCGCAATTACCGTGTAGCATAAACATTTGGAACTACCACCATTAAGACTGTGAACCCAGCCTGAAATGATTTTTTAAATGTGTGCAAAAAAAAAAAAAAATGCACATGGCTCTGGCAGCAAAAGGGTTAACGCCCCCTATAGAACGTCAAAAGAAATGTAATAATCTGCGGTGTTTTATGGTATAATCTTGCAATAAGGTAACGGGGCTCATAGCACAATGTTGTGATCTGTGTGCCCTTCAGCCATTGTTTGCAGGAAGTAAGTAGATCAGCAGGGTATTGTTGTTATCTTTGTTATAAAGTGTATGTTTTTTACTAACTGATATTTACAGCCGCTGCTTTGAGTGGAATGTACTGACCATCTCTATATTTAGATAAAAAGGAATGGTATTAGCTATAGACATAATAACAATTTGTTCCTTCAGACAGTAGAAAAGGAAATCTATTAGTAAACACAAGGATGACTCTTAAGAATTTGCTAGCAAAGTTCTAATCTCAAATAGATTCTGTACTTGACATTGTAATAAGTCTCCACTCTGTGTATAATTGGGTCTCTATGATATAAAGCATAAAAAAATCGATTTATATGTTATTTCCAGATAATGCTTTACTCCTATCCATAGAAAATCCCCTTTAAAAGGTTATTTCACCTTTTACCATAAAAACTGCCTATGCAGATAGGGGACAACGCATGTAGATAAAAACAACCTGTGCAGCTTTGACCAATATTACATATTGGCCTTGCTATAGTTCCAAGGGTGGCCACAGCACTCTATGTTTGATGCAAATGCCCAGGTGCTCACCCACAAAGAAAATCCATATAAATCCAAAACTGGTTTAGCCACGTAAGGACCGCCCCACACAGATATACTGCGGCAGGGCGGCCCTCCTGCGCGAAACCACATGATTTCGTGCACAGGGACTGGGCGACCCGCTCAAGCTGTGGTTGGACACAGCAGGAGACAATCAACGGGTCTGGTAGACCGGCCAATCATTCACAGGTGAGGCAGAATGCCGGTCTGCCTATGTAAATAAGGTAGGTTGCCAGTCTGCCAGAGCTGAAGATGGAGGTCTTGTGTTTCTGCTAAGCAGGAACACGAATCTCTGTCTTCCTCTAGTTAAGCCACCCCACACACAGTTAGAAAGCACTCCCTAGAAGCACACATAAAGCGGTTGTATACCCGCAAATGGAAAAAAAAAAAACTGTAATGCCCCGTACACACGGTTGCATTTTCCAACAGAAAATGTTCGATGGGAGCTTGTTGTTGGAAATTCCGACCATGTGTAGGCTCCATCGGACATTTTCCATCGGAATTTCCGTCACACAAAAATTTGAGATCTGGATCTCAAATTTTCCGACAACATAATCGTTGTAAATTCTGATTGTGTGTACACAATTCCAACGCACAAAGTTCCACGCATGCTTGGAATCAAGCAGAAGAGCCACACTGGCTATTGAACTTAATTTTTCTCAGCTCATCGCACGTGTTGTACATCACCGCGTTCTTGACGTTTGGAATTTCCGACAAGATTTGTGTGACCGTGTGTATGCAAGACAAGTTTGAGCCAACATCCGTCAGAAAAAATCCATGGATTTTGTTGTTGGAATGTCCGATCGTGTGTACGGGGCATAAGGCAAAGGCATAATGAAATAGTATTTTAAAAATAAGCGCATATTGATTGGTTTGCACAAAAGTTAAATGTCTACAAACTATGATGTTATTTATTTATTTTTATACTACTAATGACAGCGATTAGCGACTTTTAGCGGGACTGCAATATTGAGACGAACAGTCGGTCACTAACTTACACTTTTGTCACTTTGTGGGAACATTGACACTAATACAGTGATCAGTGCTAAAAAAAATATGCACTGTCACTGTACTAATAATGCTGGCTGGGAAAGGGATAAACATCTGGGGCATTCAAAGAGTTAAATTAAATGTGTGCCTAACCAGTGTTTATGTATTAACTATGTGCTTTTTTTACTAAGGTAAGTGATGGATATTATTCCCTGCTTTGCAGGGACACAAAATCCATCACTTCCTCCCTGTCAGAATGGAGCTCTGCCTTGTTTACATAGGCAGAGCTCCGTTCTGTGTCTATGCCCAACAATCGGCGGGTGTCGGCAGATATCCATTGCCAGGCACTCGCAGATCGCCTTCTATTGTGAGTAATCACAGCAAAAGCTGCCCACTGGCAGCACCCGTGCACCCCCTAGGCGGAGATGCAGAATCACGTATATAAATATGATTCTACACAGAACAGCCACCCTGTAGCAGTATATCTGCTATAGGGCGGTGGTGAACTTGTTAAGCTAATGCCATCACCACTGACCAAGGTTTTACGGTTTCATTGTGGCTCCTTTCTCTTGCAGCATCCTTTGGAGCCATCCTTGCATGTAAGGGCTAGAGTCATGTCTCCTTACATTGTGTGCATCAATAGAAACATGACAAGGCAATCCCCTGCAACTCTCCACTGCCCCTCCTCATCTTCTTCAAGCTAATGCCCCGTACACACGATCAGACTTTCCGACAACAAAACCATGGATTTTTGTTAGAAAGATGTTGGCTCCAACTTGTCTTGCATACACACGGTCACACAAAAGTTGGCCAACAATTCCGAAAGTGAGAACGTGGTGACGTACAAGATGTATGACAAGCTAAGAAAAATGAAAGCCAGTGCGGCTCCTTCTACTTGATTCCGAGAATGCGTGAACTTTTGTGTGTCGGACTTGAGTACACACGATCGGAAATTCCAACAACAACGTTTTGTTGGCGGAAAATTTGAGAACCTGCTATCAAACATTTGTTGCCATAAATTCCGACAGCAAATGTTCGATGAAGCATACACACGGTCGGATTTTCAGCCAACAAGCTCCCATCGAACATTTGTTGTCGGAAAATCCGATCGTGTGTACGGGGCATTACAGACTGGCCTGTGACTGCATTATTCACTGCTAAGCAATTCCTGTGAAGACTAGAAATTCAGGGAAGCAGCGCTATGAGAGCAGTTGCCAGCAGCATTGGAGTGAGAACATTAGGAAATGGTTTACTAGGGAATTCCTTCATATTTTTGTGCTCAATGTTTTAAGCCAAACATAGCTGAGGGTTTAATACTGCTTTGACGTTTGTCTGTGGTAAAAATGTAACATTGTGTATTCATTTCTACGTTGTTTTTCAGTTATTTCTAATATGCTCCTATAATTCTGAACAATCTTGAAGTTGTAAACTTACCTTGTGAAGATCCACACACATTTACTGCCATGACTTCTGTGGCACGCATTTACTTTGCCCTGCTGATAGGCACTGCTGTGTCACACATTTCACATGAGCAAGCACGTACTAAACTGCATATTGGGATGATGGAATTAGTACGTCCCCACAGAACCTGAACTACAGAGGTGCTGAGAGGAGTTTCAAGAGGTGGAGTCAGTACAGGAATCACAGCTTGCTGGCAGCAAGGTACCATGGGATATGTAGTCCTAGAAAATTAAAAGTAAGCATCAGGGGAGAAGCTACAAGGAATCCAAGAAAATGTTTGTTAATTTGTACTGGCATGTGTATATAAATCATTGTCATTTGTCTAAAAAGTAAGCACCAGTAGTTACGGTGTGAAACATGTTAGCAAGCGATTCCATCTTTTGCTGTATGGACTTTAACCAATAAAGAAATCTTTGATGGAGTGCGGCCATCCAGATTGAATTCCTTTTATATGCTAATTGCATACTGAGCCAGCACATGTACCTTGTGGAGGGGGAGATCCCGTGACTCAGATACCTGGAGCGGGTTCTTTTCCTGTTTCCAAGTTGCAGAAAGAGATGGCAAGTAGATAAGGAGCACTCACAACATGAACATTTTTTAAGTATTTTTTTCTATATTGGCTTACATAGAATTGTCAAAAAATATCTATTTTCATTGATGTTAAAGTGGTTGTAAACCCTTACAGACCACTACCTACAGGTAAGCCTAGATTAAGGCTTACCTGTAGGTGTAAGAAATATCTCCTAAACCTACATGGTTTAGGAGATATTTCCAAAAGACAGGCACCAATGTTTACGGTGCATGCGCCGTAGACAACGGCGTGCAGGCGCACTGAGCGTGTCGTTTCTAACGGCGATCATGCCGTTAGTGGCAGCACCAGCGCACGTGATTGTCCGGAGCCGCGATACCCGGACGGAAGATGGACGCTTCGTGGAAGAGAGGACAGTGGTGACATGGCAGGCTCCTGTGTCAGGTAAGTGCACATAATGGGCTACTATGCGATGCATAGTAGCCCATTATGCTTTACCTTTGCAGGGAAACAAAAAGGAAGTAAAACCCATCAGGGTTTACTTCCTCTTTAAAATGCTGTTATAAAATGAAAGTGTATGCTGGGACCCGGGGCTGGGACAAGTGGGGAGCTGAAGGGGCCGTGTGCTGGCGATGCGGCTGTTCGTTCTGCTCCTTACCGACAAGAGTGACTGCAGTGTCACTCCTGTCAGAAGGAGCAGTGGCCATAGCTGCTGAAGGGAGGATTCGGCTTTCTCTTTCCTCCAGCTTGTAGGGGGCGATAGAGAGCCAATGCTAAAACTGACAACTACAGGGTCACACTGCCCTTCTTCACCTCTCCACATTAGTCATGTGACATATCACATGACTGGAGAGCAGAAAAAGAGGAAGCTGCCCTCCAGCTATGGGCAGGCACGAAGGGCAGACACACCCCCTTAGCCTCCTCCCTCTCTTAGGCTAGGTTCACATTTGTGTATTACAGGAATGTGCGCAACATTGCGTGCACTCCAACAACACACAAAAACACAGCCCTTTTGCAAGTGTGCAATGGTGCCATTAATTCTTAATGGCATCCCCATGCACCTTTGCTAATGTGTACAGTTATTCACCCACACCAAAATGCATGGTAACAAAAGACAATGAGTTTTGGTGCGGCACTATTTCTCAAAGGGGTCATGCACTTCTTCTGTGAGTTTTGTGCACATAGCACAACCCATTAAAATTGTGGGTTTCGCTACATGGGCTGCACAGGTGTGAACTGAGACTGGGGGCTAGTTTACACTTACAGTGGCCCTCTGAAGAGTGGTTCACATTGGATTGCTTTTCAGACGGCATTTGACAGGCGGTGAGGAGGTGTTATATCACCTCCTCACCACCTGTTTTAACCCCCTGAAATCCCACTCCACTACATAAAAACTGTGTGCATTGCATGTTGTTGCAGCTCAGCCCCCTTCACTTACATGGCTTGCGTTCATTGGGTAGTACTGCCTGTCAAACTTGACGGGGGATCATTTTTTGCTCATCATCTAATAGCGGGCCGCTTGAATGTTCTAGTGAAGACGTGGACATCACATTTCCCTGTCTAAAAGAAGTTAAAGCATTTGAAAGGTTTCATCCGAATCTGCTTCAGCAAATCTGTTTCTGTGGTTACTATGAGAGTCTGAAAAAAGGTGTTACATTGTATCGCCAGGATGAATTATTGCCACAAGTTGGTATACTGTAGCAGAATACATTTTGACCTAAATTTATGAAGAAATATTAATTTTGCAAAATTTTATAACAGAAACAAAGAAAATGTGTTTTTTTTCTTTAATTTTCCATTGTTTTTCATTTATTTAGCAAAAAATTAAAAAACCTAGTGTTAATTAACTGCTTCAGCCCCGGAAGATTTGGCTGCTGAATGACCAGGCCATTTTTTTGCGATTCGGCACTGCGACGCTTTAACTGACAATTGCGCAGTCGTGCGATGCTGCACCCAAACAAAATTGACGTTCTTTTTTTCCCACAAATAGAGATTTCTTTTGGTGGTATTTGATAATCTCTGCGGTTTTTATTTTTTGCTCTATAAACCAAAAAAGAGAGACAATTTTGAAAAAAAAACACAATATTTTGTACTTTTTGCTATAATAAATATCCCCATTTCTTTTTAAGCATTTTTTTCCTCAGTTTAGGCCGATATGTATTCTACATAAAAAAAATCGCAATAAGCGCATATTGATTGGTTTGCACAAAAGTTATAGCTTCTACAAAATAGGGGATAGATTTATAGCATTTATATAATTTTTTTTTTTTTACTAGTAATGGTGGCGATCTGCGATTTTTATTGGGACTGCAGCATTGTGGCGGACACATCGGACACTTTTGACACATTTTCGGGACCGTTGTCATTTATACAGCGATCAATGCTATAAAAATGCATTGATTACTGTAAAAATGTCACTGGCAGGGAAGGGGTTAAACACTAGGGGGCGATCAAGGGGTTAACTGTGTTCCCTGTTTGTGTTCTAACTGAAGGGGGGATGGGACTGTCTAGGGGAGATGACAGATCGCTGTTCATACCTTGTATGAACAGACGATCAGTCTTTTCTCCCCTCAGAGAACCAGAAACTGTTTACACACACAGATCCCAGTTCTCCGTGTGTCACGAGCGATCGTGGGAGTCCGGAGGTCATCGCGCCTCCCGGGCACTTGCATCGGCTCCGGGGGTGAGCAGCGGGCACGTGTCCCGAGTGGCCACAGGGTGAAGTGAAGTAACATAATGTCGTTTCGCCCACCTGTGCCATTCTGCCACAGTAAAACTGCGGCAGCTAGTCGGCAAGTGGTTAAAAACCACGAAAAGCTCAATTTGCGTTAAAAAAATTATTAAAAGTTCTTATGGGTATAGTGTTGCATGACCGCGCAATTGTCATTCAAAGTGTGACAGCGCTGAAAGCTACAAATTGGCCTGAACAGGAAGAGGGTAAAGTGTCCAGTATTGAAGAAGTGGTTAAACATCTTACAGTGGCAAAAGAAGGCCCATAACTTTTGCACATTATAGGTTTGATACATAAATGGTCCTCCTGCTTAGCTACAGAATTAAAAATGACAGAAGTAAAAAAAAAAATGAAAGCACCAGGCTGATCATATTCTAAAAACGGATGTTTTTCTTTTACAGGGTCTGCGGATTTTGGCTCAAGCTCAGCACCAAGGTACAATCCTATTGACTCAAGATATTAGGAAGAACTCATTTTTATCAGTATTATCTCTGTGACCACAAAAAAGGAAATTGCAGCATCTGATTTCCAAACACAAAGAAAGAAGTGTATCTTTTGAAAGTGAACCATTGCATGCAGTTGTCATCCTTAAAGCGGAACAAAATCCAAAACCAAAAAATGTAATATATCGCAGCTTACCAACCACTAGATTCATTATCCTTTGTTTCCACCAGGTGATCTGGCCAGTAACACACCTCCTGTATTCAAGTGCCTCCACTCTGGACCAAGGAGCACAGGGGCACATTTGGATAGCAGCATTGTTAATCTGGGGAAGGGGAGTGTTAGATGTACTAGCAGATTTAGATACACTACCAAACTCCAGCTAATACTCTATAAGCAGTTACAATAACCGTTTTTTTGTTTTCCTTTTTGGGATAAAGGTTTTACATAAATAAAAGCTGATTATTGTAAGCACTCCTGTCAGTGGTAAATGGTTTGTCTCATCCCTGCAACTGATACAATCTGTAAGAGAGCTTGTTCTTTTGAAAACGAACAGACTTAGGGCAGGATGCAGCCATTACATCTAATGATTGGCAAGCTGCAATATAATAAATGTTTGCTTTTGGGTTTAATACCACTTTTACCACTTCAAGTCCCAGGATAATCAAAACCTGCATAACCAGATGACATTTTGAAGTTTTTGTATGCACTGGTTTACTCTGCAATAATTTTGTATCCGTTATGTACATCAAAATGATTTCCACAACTTTTTGGCTCATGCAAGGCTTTTATTTAGTAACTTGTTTTTAATATATTTCTTATAATACACAGAAAAATGAACAAAATGTAACAAAAATACAGTTTTAGTTTGTTTATTGAGTAACGTTCATTACAATTACTATTCCAAATATTGTATCTAAATTATTTTCTCCTATTTATCCTGAGTACAGTGTGTTGTTCTTGAAACATGTCATTATTGTATGGTCAATAAACCATATATTTAAATTTCTTTATATTAAGCATTTTCGAATACAATGGCTGTAATCCACCAACCAGTTTATAATCTTAAAGTGATTGTAAACCCTAAAAAAAAAAAAAAAAAAAAAAAAAAAAAAAAAAAAAAAAACCCTTGCAAGGCAAAGACATAATGAGCTAGTATGCATAGCATACTAGCTCATTATGAATTACCTACCTGAGATCGAAGCTCCCACAGCGGTCCTCGTTCACTGCTCCGGCGCTGTGATTGGCCGGAACCGCCGCATTTGCTCGGGAGCCATCGGTAACTGCACAGGCAAACTGAAGCAACAGAACGTACATGCCATTGCTTCAGTTTGCTTCAGTGTGCATGTGCCAATGACGTCGGCACATGCAAATACAGGGGATATCTCCTAAACTGTGCAGATTTAGGAGATATCCAGTGTAGCTACAGGTAAGCCTAATTATAGGCTTACCTGTAGCAAAAAGTGGTTGTAAAGGGTTTACAGCCACTTTAATGTACAGTAATTCCATTTCATACAGGCTAGAGCTGAAATTTAGGTATGGCATATTTTTACATACTGGTCCTGTGGAAGCTGGAAATCATTGAAGTGGACATTGCTAACACAGTGATCTCCACTAGCTTCCTAGTCCCATGCTGAGCAACTGCCCTGCTGTATTGTACAATACAGGAGCTTGTGCACTTGGAATGAATGCAAAGATTTCTCTGAGTGGACTAGGTGAAGGGGCAGGGCGGTGACATTACAATCTCTGCCTCATCCAATCATAAATGTTTTGCATTCATTGAAAAACTGCAAAATGTTCTCTGAATGGCTCGTGTACGGAGCGAGTGACATTCTGTGTTCAGTAAGCAGAATTGTATGACATGGTAACCGAGAGCAAGTGGCGATCACTGTAGTAGTAGGTTTCTGCAAGGATCCCACAGGTATGGCACTTACAGTATATATTTGCATTGGTTCAAGCTATGTAAAAAATGCCATACCTGGAAGTCAGTTTTAAATAAAGAACAGACAGTGCTGACTTAATAAATAAGACATTCTACTAGAGTCAAAAGTGCATGCACTTGAGAAATGGAGAAAGGTATCCAAATTTAAACTAAAGAGTTAAACTAAAATTATGGCCCTAAAATTAATCTTCTACCTCTAGTTTGCATGGCGACGGGTAATGCGTAATAGCTGCTTATTCATATACATGTCTCCTGACTATATGTGTATGCATTTGCATGTGTTACAAACAAAGATAGTACCCCTAGGCAGACTTTGAAGGCATTAGTATCTATACAAAAAGTATTGAAAAGTGTTTAGAGTATAGCAAAAGTATTTATTTAACAAAATGGATTAAAAACATGACACTAGCAGAAACAATTCACAGAATGAATAATACAATGTCCCATGCTAAGATGGTAGCCATCGATCAAAATCAAATTCCAAAATTTGAAAAACTTTGGCATCCTTGGATAAAACAACAGTTCCTGTCAAACTTCAATGACTCTGTCCTGTTGCCATGGTAACAGATTAAATGACTTACAGAGACACCCATTCTAAGGCTTCAAAGAGAACTAAAAAGAATAATAAACTGACGAGCGGGACAACCTTGTGGACCATACCTCTACCTTTAAACCCTTTTTCTTCTTTCTCTTTCCTTTTCTCCACCTTACGATTAAAGCTCATTATCAGAATTTATTTGACCTATATACACTCTACTTGTAAACAATATGTATAGTAGGTATAAATCATTTAAATACCTACAAAAGTAACTAAGGAAATGATATATATCTTTAATTTAGGTTTACGTGAACCCAATGTTTAATATTTGAAATTTCATGATATTTACCTATATAAACCCTACTGTAAAACAATGAGCTTACTTTATAGATCCTTGTAAACTTACTTTATGTATCTTTATAACATTGTATACTCAATAAACTTCTTTTGACAAGGAAAAACATGACAATTTAGGACAAAAAAATGTTGGAATGTGTACAAATCTGTGTATGGAGACACCAAGGTTAAGCCTTGGTGTCTCCATATACAGATTTGTACACATTCCAACAATTTTTTTTGTCTTAAATTATCATGTTTTTCATTCATTTTGTTAAATAAATACTTTTGCTATACTCAATACTTTTTGTATAGATACTAATGCCTTCAAAGACCGCTTAGGGGTACTATCTTTGTTTGTAATATTTTTTGGATGTGGCATTATAGCTATTAGAACACAGTCACCGACCTTCCCCTTTCTTCTTTATTTGCATGTGTGTGCGCATGTCTAGAGGGGGGTCTTTTAATGTTATTTTTTATTTTTGTATTTATAATATTTTTATAATTTATTTTTACATTTTTGTTTTTTTTTTGTTTCCAGCATACTACTATTATTTCACATGGAGATATCAGGCATCTAAACAGAAGTTTTTGCAGACCAAGGACAAAAAATTCCTGATTTGCTGTATACCCGGCGCAGCAAGGTTTTTCACAGCACTGAATTCAGATGTACTCAGTACTGAGCACTTTGAAGTTCAAGCTCAGTGGAAGAGATGAGGAAACTAATATCCTACATTGCTCAGCCATCCTTAAAATGGTTTTAAAGTTACAAGGGTTTTTACCTTTAAGTGGTTTTAAAGTCATGAAATCTGAGCAAAGCACATGCTGTATATCTGTAGTGTTTAACTATCGCTCCCCAAAACTCTAATGCCGCGTACAGACGACAAATGTTCGATGTGAGCTTGTTAGAAATTGTCAGAAATTCCGGCCATGTGTATGCTCTATCAGACATTTGCTGTCGGAATTTCCGACAACTGTTTGAGAGCTGGTTCTCAAATTTTTTTGTCGGAAATTCCAAGCATGTGTACACAAGTCCGAGGCACAAAATTCCACGCATGCTCTGAATCAAGTACGAGACGAAAGCGATCGGTCTGGTAAAACTAGTGTTCGTAATGGAGATAGCACATTCGTCACGCTGCAAAGTTTTTAATCTTTTTTTTTTCAAATAACATTTTATTTTGTTATCCGCTTTTACAGTACAGAAAGAGGTGTAATGAAAAAATACAGTTCGTGACGTTAATCAGATTTACAAGTGTACATGAAGTATTTCTTTAGTGTACTCTAAAACAGTTGCGGTTACTTGTCTAATGTAGTCATATCTGCATGTTAATATCACATAGTGAGAATAATGTCTTATATAAGGCAATAAAAGTAGCAAAAGTAATCAGAGGGAGGAGTAAAGAAATAGAAAAGAATAGGGAGAGGAGAGGGGGAAGGTCACCAGTGTAGCTCATTTACCTGGCTATGAAGAGTCCTCCCGAAGGTGCCACAGCTCCCAAACCTTTTCGTGGGCGTCCGATCTGTCCTGCATCCTGGCCGTCATGTTTTTAATCTTTTAATGCAGCACATTCTCTTCTTCTTTATAATGCTAGAATAATGAAGACGTTTTGCTGCTGATATTCACACAGAGTTCTGACAAACTGATTTCTTTATAATATCTCGTGATCTCCTGAATAATCTTTTTTTTTTCACCATATCTCCAGAATAATGTTTATACTTTTTTTAGAGTGATCTCCTTTTTTCTTTTTTTTTTTTTATCAAGATCTCCTGATTTTTTTTTCTAGTATTCTCCATAATCTTTTTTGTTATTTTGTATGTCAAGTTACCACAATACCATTATTATCTTTTATTTTTTAACCTCAAAGAGGTTGGTTGGTGTTGGTGTCCCTTGTTAATTTGACATTGTATTTTTGAAATGTACCTGCCTACTCACAAACAAACTGTCCTTTTTGAACTAAAACACATAGCCAAGGATTTTTTTTTTTAAAATAGAAATTTATTAGGGGTCATAACAAAATAAAGAGGAAGGCAATGCTGGATAAACTGTTGAAATTGGTGAAGCCTTTGTACCCCATGGCAGACATCAATTATTTGACAGGCAAAATTGGTAGCCTGAGGAGTCCATTTAATAGGGAGCACAATCCGGTCCAGGACTCCGAGAGATCGGGAGCAGCAGCAGATGACATATATGTCCCCAGGCTGTGGTCTTACCACAGCCTGCGTCTTTTGCCAGACCAGACCAAACCCAGGCCATCGCTCTCAAGACTTCCTTGCACGCTTCCTTCCAGGCTGTGGCTGAGGTGTTGGAGTTGTGGCAGGAGGTGGAGGAGGAGCATGGTCTAATGCCCCGTACACACGGTCGGATTTTCCAATGGAAAATGTCCGATCGGAGCTTGTTGTCGGAAATTCCGACCGTGTGTGGGCTCCATCGGACATTTTCCATCGGATTTTCCGACACACAAAGTTGGAGAGCAGGAGATAAAATTTTCCGACAACAAAGTCCGATCGCGTCAATTCCGACCGTGTGTGGCCTGTTCCAACGCACAAAGTGCCACGCATGCTCAAAAGAAATTCCGACACGGAACAGCTCGGTCTGGTAAACTTAGCGTTCGCAATGGATACAGCACTTTCGTCACGCTGCAATGTTAAAAATGGTTTAATACAGCGCACTCTCTTCTTCTTTATAATGTGACAAGAATTAAGTAGTTTTGCTGCTCATATTCACACACACTTCTCACAAACTTATTTCTTTACTATTTATCGGGATTCCCTCAATATATTTTGATTTGTCACATCTGACAACATTATTTTGTTTTGTTTTTTTTTGGTTTTTAAGGCCGATTATTTTTTTTTTGGTTTGTCTTTTTTTCAAGGCTTATTTTTTGTTTTTGGGATTTTTATTTGTACTCCTTAAAATTTTTGTGTGTGTTTTTTGTGTCAAGTTACCACAACACCATTGATATGTCGTTCTATTTAATCTGTAGAAGATTGTTTGGTGGTGTTGTCCCTTGTTAATTTCACATTTTATGTTAGAAATGTACCTGAATCGTCACCAACAAACTGTCCTTTTTGGATGAAAACACACATAGGAGAGTATAAATTTCAAAAAAATAACTTTTATTAAGGGCTCACAACGAAACAAAGAGGGAGGCAACGCTGGAGAAACAGCAGAAATGTGTGAAGCCTTGGACCCCCAAGGCACACATCAACTATTTTAGCAAAATTGGTGGCCTGAGGAGTCCTTATCTAAGGGAGTGCAGTCTGGTCCAGAAGTCCCAGAGATCTGGAAAGCAGCAGATGACATCTGTATCCCCAGGCTGTGGTCATACGAGAGACTGCAGCTTTTGTCAGACCAGACTGAACCCAGGGTCATCACTTTCTTGTCTTCCTTCCACGCTTCCTTCCACGCGGTGGCTCTGGTGGTGGAGTTGTGGCAGCAGGAGGAGGAGGAGGAGGAGGATGGTCCAACTCAATAACGTCAGTCTTGGGTGTTAGTTCCCCACTGACCCCCTTAGTTAGGACTTTATAAATAAGTTGCTCACACAGGAGGCGTTGACCCTCCTGCATGCCCTACAATTTGGTGGCAGCCATGCAGGCAAAGGCCTCTTCAGGAGTGGGTAAGGCTCGGAGGGACGCAGAAGCCTCCTGAATGAGCCTGAGCGCTGAATTCTGCATGGGAGTCGTCTTCCTCGCTCTTTTATATGGAAGGTGGAGGGGAGGAACCTGCGATTCAGTCAGGCTGCGACTTGTCCCAGGCTTCTCTTGGCTGACACTTAGCCCCACCTCCGCCTGGCTGCCACTAATCCCCGCCTCCTCCTGACTGCCACATTCCACAGCCTCCTCCTGGCTGAGTTCTTCCTGTGTATGAAAAAGGGACATAGTTTTAGTTTTTTATTCATCAATCACACACAATTTTCACCTCCTGACTGTTGCAAATTGAATGTTAACAAATATAACAGACTATCCTTCTGAGCCCAGCAGTTTTCATTCTTGTCCCAATTTTGGGTGCCCACTACTGTCTATTGATATGTAAAACACTTTTTTCAATCAGCAATTAGTGATCAATAATAACATCTAGTAAACATCATTTATTTATTGACCAGAAATCTGGAGAACAATGCTATACCTGACTCCAACTGGGCTCCTCCACTTCTTCCTGGCTGGAAGGCCCAGGTTGGACATTGGAAGCTTCAGCTGGGGTGGAAGGAAGAGTGGAAGGAAGAGTAGAGAGGGATTCCCTGACTTCAGTGTGGTCTGACAGAAATCGTAGTCTCTCATAGTACCACAGCCTGGGGACATAAATATCATCTGCTGCAGCTTCGGACCTCTGGGAATCTGTGACCTTCTTGCGCTCCCTAAGATAAGTGCTCCTCAGGCCACCAATTTTGGTTTTTAAATAAGGGATGGTTGCTGTGGGGACCACCGGCTTCACCAACTCCAGCAGTTTCTCCAGCGCTGCCTGCCTCTTTTGTTTATTGTTATAATGGGGGTGTCTCACCTGCCACAGACAGGGCAGCTCCCTGTATTTGTCTATGAACAGGGGGAGGAAGTTGTGGTCATTAAAGCCATCCATTTTCTCTGCAAGACACAACACAAGACAAATCCTAAGGTCAGGGCAAACTCTCCTAATCTTGTTACAATATAGGCTTCAATTTCGAAGCAGTATAGGCCCAAGTTTAGATCTTACCTTCGTTATCACGATCGGCGCCTTCGATGCTCCTTCCTCCGCTCACAGATCGTATGTAATACGCACACGTGTTACTATTTATACACACTGCGCATGCGTGTAACTCTGCACGCCCCTGACGTTCTTTCTAGTCTATTCCCCGCCCCTTTTTGTTCGGCGCAGTGGGGGAAGAGCACATGGCGGAGACACAGCAGGTGCGTGCTAATTATAGCAACGAGGAGGAGGAGGAGGAAAGCCCAGAGCCTGAAACGTCACGATCCAGAAGGAGATTTAAGGCCTCAAATATGTCCTTTGGGGAGATGTTGGAGATGGTGGACATCCTGAAGAGGGCCGACTATGAGGGGAAGTATGGGCCTTACCCCAACCCCAATGTCCGAAAGGCCAAGATCATGGCGAAAGTGGTCAAGAGTCTGCACCGGCATTTCGGGGTACGACGATCGAAAGATCAGCTCAGGAAGCGGTGGTCGGACCTGAAATTAAGAGAACATGAGAAGTACAGAAAGAGCCGGAGAGTGCTGCAAAAAAGTAAGTAGTTGTCCTGTGTTCCTATTCTTTATGTTTATTACGTTCGTGCTGCTCCATGTGCTTTTCTTACAAGTCTACATTTTTACATGGCAAATTTCATGTTCATGGATACATTATTCGTTCGTATCAAACATTTTTCTTTCGGCCTATAAAACACCATTGTTTAGGCCATATGCATTTGGCCACAATTTTTACGCCCTACTTGTCATAAACTATTTTGGTTGTGTAGATGGCTTTGTTACTAGAATGAAATGCAAACTAGATTCTGTGTAAGGAGAGGACACTCAGCAGCTGTTTTCACATCTAGACACTGGAGCACTAGTGTGGGACACAAGAACACCATTTTTATTAGGGGGGGCACACAGGTGCTCCAGTGTATACTATAGGGGGGGGCTACATCTGTGAAGCTTGTACCAAACAGGTAAAGTATTGAAGCTTGACAAAGGACACTGAAAATGCCACAAGCTAAGTATAGCATTTTTGTTTGACATAGGGGAGAAAAGACTCGGAGGACACCCCTCATCCGAGGAGAACACAGACCCCCCACCTCTGGAAGAAGGTGAAATCCCACCAACCTAAGAAGTGCAGGAGGAGGAGGAAGATGTGGTGGAAATTGTCACCACAACAGGTGAGTGTCTGCGACCACAGACTCAGGTAAGAGATGGATGACGGCATCTTTTTGATACCTTTTTTTTTTTGGGTTTCTCTCTTTGTAGGTGATCGTGATGTTGTGGATCCAGATCCTTTCACATCATGATGTTATTCAAAAAAATAAAAACATGATTGATGTTTTGGGGCGAGTTTAAAACCCCTCACAATCCCTTTATTTTTTTGTGTGCTCCAATGTTCAAAATGTTTGAAAGATTTGTCGAAAAGCCTAATTTGGAGGATGCACACAGTGTGCCAACATGTGCTATCTGCCATCACGGGAGATCAATGGACGCGTTTTGGGGGTGCAACCTCTTCCTCAATAATAAAGTAGCTGAGAGGAAGGGGTTGCTCCCCCAAAACATGTCCCTTGATCCCCCGTGATGGTAGCTAGCACATGTTGACAGTGGGAAATTTGTGTGTATCTTCCAAATTTGGCTTTTCCTGGGGTGACTTCACCCCATCTGAACGCAATATCAAACACAGTTCCTAAATACTCATGTCTGATATTGCCTTCAAGTTCTACCAAATGTGAACTTTGTAAGTTCTTGTTGGTTTTACACATGCCTGTTTTAGCTTAAATGGACATTTATCTGTTTGATAATGCTACCCCAAACATTGTTATACCACAAACATGTTGTTTTGTTAGAAAAAACTTTTCTAAATGCACATGTGATTGTGCAGGTATTAAAGAGATTGTTAAGCAAGAATGTGTGGATTATTGTGTCAACGCTAAAACACTTTGTTGGTGATGTCATTGCTGTTTTCTGTGAAAATGGGGGTTATTTCCTAAGGGCAAATCCTCTTTGCACTACAAGTGCAGTTTCAGTTCACTTGAAGTACAAAGTGTCTTTGCCTTTAGTAAATAACACCCAACAGTGCTTTGTAAAAGGTTACACAATCACGCCATTTTCTGGACTCAACACATTTCTGTCACGGTCAGCTAAAACAAACACACGCAGTAAATGTCCACAAAGATTTTCTTTTTTTTGCTTTTTTATTTGATAAAGGCTTCACAAATTTGCTGGCATATTGATGGCCCCCCTACCCACAAAGAACTCCAGGTATCGTAACCGGACATCACGGGCACTCAGGGAGGGCAAGCCAGGACGGCCACTTTCAAGCGCCGTCAGTGTTGTTTCATGAATCATTCCGGCCTCAGGCCCAACTGAGCCAGCATAGTTGGCGGAATGTTTGCGTAAAAAGTTATGGAGAATACAGCACGCCAGGATTATATGATTAAGTTTATACTCCGCCATATGGATGGGTGTCAGAAATAGGCGTAACCGGCTGGCCAGGATTCCAAATGTGTTCTCCACCACTCTTCTGGCTCTGGCCAGCCGGTAATTAAAAACCCTCTGTTCCGGGGTGAGGGTCCTCATAGGGAATGGCCGCATAAGATGGTCCCCCAGCGCAAATGCTTCATCAGCAACGAACACGAATGGGAGTCCTTCCACATTGTCCTCTGGAGGTGGCAAGTCCAAGCTGCCATTCTGGAGAAGCCTGTAGAACTCCGTCTGGGCGATGACTCCACCATCGGACATCCGGCCATTCTTCCCCACGTCCACATACAAGAAGTCGTAATTAGCCGACACCACCGCCAACATTACAATACTATTGAACCCCTTATAGTTGAAATAGTATGACCCCGAGTTGGGTGGTGGGATGATGTGGACATGTTTCCCATCAATTGCCCCTCCGCAGTTAGGAAAGTCCCATCGCTCGGCAAAGTGGGAGGCCACAGTCTGCCATTCCTGTGGCGTGGAAGGAAACTGTTGAGGAAAACAAAAATAAATTAATATTTTTGCACATAAACATGGAAAGCAGATTAGACACAAACATTCTTGGCCAACCTCCAGATAGCATTTATTAAGGGGAATTTAACAACACCAAAGTATAAGGTACACCTATCATATTCCCCCCCCCCCCCCCCATGGGCCATTTCTAACATTATGGGGGGTGGGGAAATCTTGGACAGGTAACCCTCTCCACTTCATTGAGAGATGAATGCCTAAATACAGGGTATTACTTGGAACAGCCCCTCCTTAGTTACACTATTGGCAGCCCACTGGACAGGTAAGAAGTGTCATAATACAAAGATATAAATACACACTGTACACATTTGAGCACATTTGGACATTCTGCTATTACCTGTCAAGATAATAATAGGATATAAAAAGTTTAAACAGTACCATTTGAAAGTATACAGGCAGGCCCTTGCACTACATGCTTTGGGGAATTCATCCAAAAATCTGACCACAAAAGAGATGGGTATAGTGTGTATGGGTTTGGCAAAGTCAGCAGATAGATGATTGAGGATAGATAGAGAATTGGGATCAGCTGACTTAGCAGTTGGGGGGAGGGAGAGTTACTAAAAATGATTTGGGGACACCACAAAAAAAAAGCCTCTGGCACTCTGCATGAATTTAAAGCAAAAATCACATTTAAAAACATTTTAGGGGGTGTTTGGGGTAAAGCACTACTATGGAACTGACAAAATACATTGTTAAGTCACTACATGAGGTGAATATAGGGCAGGAGAGCATGCTGGGGAGGTTATTGAAGGCCAATCTGTATGAAGGACTTAAAAAATGAATTACATAAAAATCCAGCTTGCATGAGGACAAAGGGGGCATTCACAGCATATTCCAATCATGGTAATTAGGGAATGAGGAAAGAAATACAATATATTATCAATCATTCAATACAATAAAATGTGATATTAAAGGATAAAAATCTTACCTTCATATACTCCTTCTGTAGTACCTGGATGATGGCAGAACAAGTCTCTGGGATTATGATCCCCAGAGCCTGGGGGGAGATACCTGTCGAGAACTTCAAGTCCTGCAGGCTCCTCCCTGTCGCCAAGTACCGCAGGGTAAGGACTAACCTCTGCTCCGGAGTGATGGCTTGCCTCATGCAGGTATCCTGCCTGCTGATATAGGGGGTCAGCGAAGCCAGCAGACGGTGAAATACGGGGTCCGTCATCCTGAGAAAGTTCCTGAAATCATCAGGATTATTCTCACGGATCTCATGCAGCAAAGGCATATGAGAGAACTGGTCACGCTGAAGCAACCAATTCTTGGTCCATGAAGTCCTCCCCACTCTGTTCATGGACTGGACTTGTGTCAAGGTCAGGACCCCAACACCAAGCTCCCGCACAGCACGAACTCTACGAGGAGTACGTATACGAAACATGGCTAGAAAATGGTCGGCTGCTCAGAACGAAGTAACAGAACGCACTGAAGAACAGCAAGGCCTGTTAAGAGCGACCTGAAAAACAGTAACGAACGCACAAGAACACAATGACTACTTAAAGTCACACGGAACTTGCTTGCACGCACTGAAGAGCAGATACAAACCCACAAGCACAAACTGAACCGCAGAAAACGATCTGAAAGCCATGAGTCGGAAAAAGCACGAATCGTCTCTCACCAAACTTTTACTAACACGAGATTAGCAAAAGGAGCCCAAAGGGTGCCGCGCTTGGTTCTGAACTGGCCTTTTTTAGTCTCGTCGTACGTGGTGTACGTGACCGCGTGGTTGGCGATCAGAAATTCCGACAACTTTGTGCGACCGTGTGTACGCAAAACAAGTTTGAGCCAACATCCGTCGGAAAAAATCTTGTATTTTGGATTTTGTTGTCGGAATGTCCGATCAATGTCCGACCGTGTGTACGGGGCATAACTCACATACGTGACTTTTTTGGTGAGTTTGCCCATCACCCCCTTATTTAGGACCTGAAATATGAGCACCTCACTGATGATACGTTGGCCCACCTCCATTTCCTGCATCTTACTGGCCGTCATACACCCAAAGGCCTCTTGAACACTGGGGGTTGTTGTGAGGACCGCAGTAGCCTGCCGAATAAAACCAAGCACTGACTCCTCCACATTCCTCCCCTTCCTGGGCCTTTTTGTTGGAAGGCGGAGGGGAGGAACCTGGGATTCACTCAGGCTATTGGGCATGGCCACCTCCTGGCTGCCACTTTCCACGGCCACCTCCTGGCTGCCACTTTCCCCCGCTACCTCCTGGCTGCCACTTTTCACGGCCTCCTCCTGGCTGAGACTTTCCTGTGTATGAAAATGGGACATAGTTTTAGTTTTTTGGTCATCAATCACACACAATTTTGAGCTCATGACTGTTGAGGTGGAAGGAAGAGCGGAAGGAAGAGTGGAAGGAAGGGTTGAGAGTGATGGCCTGATTTCAGTCTGGTCTGACAAAAACCGCAGTCTGTCGTAGTACCATAGCCTGGGGACATAAACGTCACCTGCTGCTGCTCCTGATCTCATGGAATCCTGCACCTTTTTGCACTCCTTATTATATGTGCTCCTCAGGCCACCAATTTTGCACTTCAAATAGGTGATGTCTGCCGTGGGAATCACCGGCTTCCCCAATTCCAACAGTCGATCCAGCGCTGCCTTCCTCTTTAGTTTGTTATTATAAAATGGGTGTTTAACTTGCCACAGACAGGGCAGCTCTCTGTACTTATCAATGAAGTTGGGGAGGAAGTCATGGTCACTGAATTTATCCATATTCTCTGCAAAACACAACACAAGACAAACCCTAAAGTCAAGCTAAATTCTCCTAGTCTTGTCCCAATATAGGCCTCAATCTATAAGCAGTATAGGCCACTAACCACTGATGCCCCAAGTTAAAATGGTACCTTTGTTTGCATGATCGGCACTTACGCTACTCCGTCCTCTGCTCACAGATCGTACGTACGACGCACGCCTGTTATGCTTTATATACACTGCGCATGCGTGAAGCTTCGCCCTTGCCCTTCTTTCTAGTATATTCCCTGCCACTTCTCTTTTGGCACAGTGGGAGAGCACATGGCGGAGACAGAGCAGGTGCATGCAGAGGAGAGCAGCAACGACAAAGAAAGCCCGGAGCCAGAAATGTCCCAATCCAGGAGGATATTTAAGGCCTCAAATATGGCCTTTGTTGAAATGGTGGAGATGGTGGACATCTTGAAGAGGGCCGGCTATGACGGGAAATATGGACCGTACAGAAACCCAAATGTGAGAAAGGCCAAAATCATGACTAATGTTGTGAAAAGTCTGCAGAAGAATTTTGGGGTAGGACGATCCAAGGAGCAACTGAGGAAACGATGGTCAGACCTCAAATTGAGGGAGCAGGATCAGTACAGAAGGATCAAGAGAGTGCTGCAAAAAAAGTCGTGTGTTCCTATTATTATTACTTGCATGCTGCTCCATGTGCTTTTCTTTACTGTTGTACAGTTTAAAATAGCGTTTAAAATGGCAAGTTTCCGGTGTGTGGGGACAGTAATCGCTCGTAGTAAACATCGTTCATTCACCCACTAATACAATGTTTTTGATAGATGCAGCATAACTACATTTGTGTCAGGGCTGGGCTCAGCCCTTCCTTTTCTGAGCTGGCCGATCAGCTGTCGGCTAATTGCCAGCTCCTTTCTCTCCACAGAGACTCAGCTGTTGATGATCTGCTCATCAGTCCTACCTACTTAAAGCCGTCCAGCTCATTTCATCTCTGCCTTCGCCTTTGGTCACATCTCTGAGACTTTCTTCTGCGTTCCTGTTGAAGACTTGCTCGGCTGATGTCCCTTCTGGCTCCTGATCCTACTTGCTGTACTACTATGTTGATCTCTGGCTCTCTGACATTGGCATTGGCTGACCACCCGATCTGGCTACTGAACTCTGGCATTGACTATGCTTACTCTGTTTACCTTTTTATTATTATTAAACAAGTGTGATTAACTGTACTTCTGTCTCGGTCTGATTCATGGTTTCTGAGAGTAGGCGAAGGCCATGAATTCAGAAGATGCAGTCAGTCCACTTGTTGGTAATATTTTTTCCAGATTGGATGACCAGGATCACTGCATGGATCAGTTTGCCTTGGCGTTACAAACGCTCCTGAGTCACACGGCTAACTTGGAATCTTCCACTATTGCTGCTCCGGTACAACCTGTGTTGCAGGCTGTCCCTGCTGCTGCTCCAGTCTCTGTGCAGGCACCCGCCTCGAGTATTACCTCTATAAAAGAGGCATGTCTGGTGCTGCTCCACTTCCCCAGCGATTTGGGGGCGATCCAGTTCAACTCAGAGGGTTTCTCAACCAGGTTGAGATATACTTTGAGATGCTGCCCCAGGCGTTTCCCATGGACAAAAGCAAAGTAGGTTTCATGATATCTTTGCTTTCTGAGAGAGCCTTGGCCTGGGCAAACCCTCTATGGGAGACGCAAAAACCTGTGGTCCTGAGTTACCCAGAATTTGTGGCTTCCTTTAAAAGGGTATTTGATGTTCCCGCACGCTCCGCTTCTGCTGCCAAGAGTATCATGTCCATCAAACAGAGTACGAGAACTGTTGCCGACTACGCCATTGAATTCCGTACTCTGGCAGCAGAGGTTGCTTGGAACAATAAGGCCCTCGTGGCTGCCTTCTCTCATGGTCTCTCAGATAACATCAAGGATGAGATAGCAGCCCGAGATATACCCACTGAGCTGGAGAGGTTGATCACATTTGCCATCCTCATTGACTCCAGACTTAGAGAAAGCCTCTCTTTTAAGGAGCGCTGGTGCAAGCCTCCTGTACATTTGTCTCTGAGCTTTGCAGTCCCACCCTTGCCTCCCTCACCTCCCATGCCTCCTGGTACCGAGTTGGTCTGTGAAGATGAACCCATGCACTTGAGCTTCAGGCTTCTGTCTGCGAATGAGAGAGCCATTAGGAGGAGGAAGAGATTGTGCCTTTATTGTGGCCAGGCTGGTCACTTTTTGAAGTCTTGTCCTACCCGTCCATGGAACGCCCAAACCTTGAGGTCCTGTCACGGATAGACCTTAGGTGGCGTTGTTTCGTCTCCAGTTTCCCAGAAAGATAAGCCCCTGGTTTCGGTTACCCTGTCTTGGGCTGAGTCATCCATCGAGATACAGGCTCTAATCGACTCTGGGGCTGCAAGCCTGTTCATTGATGCTGCGTTTGTATCGAAGCACTCGATTCCGCTGCAGCTGCGTGACACTCCACTTGCCATTGAGGCTCTTGACGGGAGACCTCTACAGCCTGCCCATGTGACTCATGAGACTGTTCCATTGTCCATGGCCGTAGGGGCCCTTCACCATGAGATAATCCAATTCCAAGTTATTTCCTCACCTAAATTTCCGCTGGTTATTGGTTATCCTGGGTTACAGAGGCACAACCCTTCTTTTGATTGGCTCCGCGCTGAGGTTCTGTCCTGGTCGCCACAGTGCAGTGAGAGATACTTCCAGAAGGTAGCCAAGGGCCTGTGCTCCTCTTCACTCTCCTCCCTGCCGGAGGAGTACCGCGATTTTAGCGATGTCTTTGACAAAGGTCAAGCCGGTACTTTGCCTCCTCACCGGTCGTATGATTGCGCAATTGACCTTCAACCTGGTGCCATACCCCCTCGTTGCTGGGTTTACCCTTTGTCGGTCTTGGAGGATAAGGCCATGGAGGAGTATGTTGCAGATGCACTTGCTTGTTATTTCATCCGCAAATCCTCATCTCCTGCTGGTGCTGGTTTCTTTTTTGTGAAGAAGAAGAGTGGTGAACTGAGACCTTGTATCGATTATAGGGGTCTCAATAGTTTCACGATTAAGAATGCCTATCCCATTCCATTGATTACGGAGTTATTTGACCGCTCAAGAGAGCAATGGTTTTCACGAAGCTTGAGTTGAGAGTGGCATACAATCTCATCAGGATTAAGGAGAGCGACGAGTGGAAAACTGCGTTTAATACCAGATCAGGTCATTATGAGTATATCGTAATGCCTTTTGGCCTTTGTAACGCTCCGGCAGTTTTCCCGGAGTTCATTAACGATGTCCTCCGAGATTTGTTGCAGTTATGTGTGGTGGTTTATCTTGACGATATCCTCATATTTTCCAAGTCCCTGGAGCACCACCTCACAGATGTCTGTCGTGTGCTTCAGAGACTACTAGAGAACATAAGAATCTCACATTCTTGTCTGAGGCTAAGCGGCTCTTTCCCAGAAGGGCGCGATGGGCTCTTTTCTTGTCAAGTTTTAATTACACTGTCTCATTCTTACCCAGTACTAAGAATGTAAGGGCTGACGCCTTGTCACGACAATTTTCCTCCACTTCCAAGATGGAGTCAGTTCCGGTTCCTGTGATTCCTCCTGATTGTATTCTGGCTACTGTTCACACCAGTCTTACTTCTCCTTTGGGTGACAAAATTCTTGCTGCTCAGGTCCATGCTCCTCCTGAGAAACCTTGTGACCGCTGCTTTATTCCCGAGAGTCTCCGTACTGCCGTGCTCCAGACTTACCATTCTCCCAAGGCTGCTGGCCACCCTGGGAAGAATCAATTCTTTTGGGCCATTTCCCAACAATTCTGGTGGCCTAGTCTACGTGTTGATGTAACCGCCTTCGTAGCTGCCTGTTCCGTGTGTGCTCAGAGTAAGACTCCTCGACACCTTCCAGTGGGCCTCCTACAACCCATACCCAATGGAGAGAGGCCCTGGACCCACCTGTCTATGGATTTCATTGTGGAGTTACCCAACTCCCAGGGCAACACAGTTATCCTTATGGTGGTTGACTGGCTCTCGAAAATGTTGCATTGTATTCCACTCAAGAAGTTGCCTACTTCTAAGGAACTGGCTTCTATTTTTGCTCGGGAGAGCTTACATGGGCTACCCAAGGTGATTGTCTCAGACAGGGGTAGTCAGTTTGTGTCCTGGTTCTGGTGAGCCTTTTGTGCAGTTGGGTATTCAGCTTGCTTTCTCCTCTGAGTATCACCCGCAGTCTAATGGGGCCGCAGAACGAGCCAAGCAGTCCTTGGAGCAATTCCTACGTTGCTATATTTCTGACCATCATAACAACTGGTCAGACCTCTTACCATGGGCGGAGTTTGCGCACAATAGTGCCTTGAATTCAGCTTTCCGTTTGTCCCCGTTTATGGTGAACTATGGTTTCCAACCTTCCGTGTTGCCTGCCTCGTTTGTTCCACAGAGTATTCCTGCGTTAGAGGAGCATCTCCGTGGTCTTCCTTCCACTTGGGCACAAGTCCAAGAGGCTTTCCGACATGCTAACGATAGGTACAGACTCCATGCTGACCGCAGACTCCTGCCTGCGCCTACCTACCAGGTTGGGGGCAGAATCTGGCTGTCGTCTCGCAACCTCCGACTTCGTGTTCCTTCTTTGAAGTTCGCACCTCGGTTTATTGGGCCTTTCCATATCCTTCCAGGTTTAACCCAGTGGCTTATGCGTTGGACCTTCCTCCTAGTATGCGCATCTCTAATGTGTTTTATGTCTCCTTATTGAAACCTTTGGTGTGCAACCGCTTTACTACCTCGGTGCCATGTCCTCACCCTATACAGGTTGAGAACCATGACGAGTATGAAGTACAATCCATTGTTGACTCCTGTAGGTTCCGTGGGCGCTTACAGTATCTGGTGCATTGGAAGGGGTACAGTCCGAAGGAACGCTCTTGGGTCTCATCCTCAGACGTACATGCCCTGTCCTCCTCCATGATTTCCGTAGATGTTTTCCCCTCAAGCCTGGTGGTCCTCCGAGGGGGAGGGGTCATTGAGGAGGGGGTACTGTCAGGGCTGGGCTCAGCCCTTCCTTCTCTGAGCTGGCCGTTCAGCTGTCGGCTAATTGCCAGCTCTTTTCTCTCCACAGTGACTCAGCTGTTGATGATCTGCTCGTCAGCCCTGCTTACTTAAAGCCATCCAGCTCACTTCATCTCTGCCTTCACCTTTGGTCACATCTCTGAGACTTTTTCCTGCGTTCCTGTTAAAGACTTGCTCAGCTGACGTCCCTTCTGGCTCCTGATCCTGGCTCTCTGACATTGGCTGACTACTCGATCTGGTTACTGAACTCTGGCTATGTATTGACTACACTTACTCTGTTTACCTTTTTATTATTATTAAACAAGTGTGATTAACTGTACTTCTGTCTCGGTCTGATTCATGGTTTCTGACAATTTGTTCAGGCCTATTTGTATTAAAAGACGTTTATTACATTGTTGTCTAGATGTGTTTTAACTAGAATGAAATGCAAACTTGATTCAGTGTAAGGAGAGGACACTCAGCAGCTGTTTACACATCTGGACGCAGGAGCACTAGTGTGGGACACTAGAACACCCTTTTTAGGGTGTCCCACACAGGTGCTCCAGTGGATACTAGGGGTGTCTCCATGTGTGAAACTCTACCAAAAAAGGTAAGTATTCCAGCTTGAAGAAAGGGAAAAAATCATATCTTCAGCTTGGAATTCTGCCAAAACAGACAATTGTACAACACTTCCAAGCAATGGTTCATATTACTATTTTTTGCCGCAAATATCTGTGTGCTAAGTATACCTTTTTTTATTCACATAGGGGAGAAAAGACTCGGGACTGAGGACACCAAGAACACCACACCTCCTAAAGAGGGGGAAATCCCCACACCACAACCTGAAGATGTGGATTCCGAGGTACATGAATTGAGCAAAATAGTGACCACAACAGGTCAGTGTCTGAGACCACAGCTTCAGGTAATAGATGTATGCCTGCATATTTATAATACATGGTGTGGTTTTTTTTTTATTTCAGGTGATGTGGATGTTGTGGAAGAAGAAACTCATTTCACCAGTGCAAGTGCACATGTCCTCATCGGGGAGATCATGGTGTGCAATCGTGATTTACAAAAGATAAAGGAAAACATCAATGATGTTCAACAAAAAATGAAGAACATCATTGATGTTTTAGGCAGAATCTAAAACACAGAAAAATTGTATTGTTTTGTTGTGTAATTTGTTCTTTAAAACTTGATTTCAAAGTAATTAGACAGCCAAATTTTGAAGATGCACACAGTGTGTCAACAAAAGAAAACGGCCAAAAAGAAAAGCCCATTGGAGAACCTAGGAGACAGCTAAAAGAAACACAAGCAGTAAATCAAATGAAATAGTTAAGGTTAAAATAAAAATGTATTTTAAAAATGTTTCACACATTTGCTGGCATATCAATAGCCCCCCTACCCGTAAAGTACTTCAGATATTTTTGTCTCAATTCGCGGGCGCTTTGGGGGGGCAAGCCAGGATGGCCAGCTTCAAGTGCCATCAGGGTTGAAGGATCAGGAAAGCCAGCCTCAGTCCCAACTGAGGCCACATAATTTGTTGCATTTTTTCATAGATAATTGTGCAGAATGCAGCAGGCAAGCACAGTATGGTTCAGTTTATATTCCGCCATGTGGATTGGTGTCAGAAATAGGCGGAATCGGCTGGCCATTATGTCGAAAGCATTCTCCACCACTCTTCTGGCTCTGGCCAGCCGGTAGTTAAAAATCCTCTGGTCTGGGGTGAGGGTCCTCATCGGAAATGGCCTCATCAGATGTTCATCTAGCCCAAATGCTTCATCAGCGACGAACACAAACGGAAGACCAGCCACGTTGTCTTGCTCAGGTGGCAAGCCCAAGCCACTATTCTTGAGCCGTCTGTAGAACTTGGTCTGGGCGATAACTCCACCATCCGACATCTGGTCATTCTTCCCCACGTCCACATACAAAAACTCGTATGTCTCCGACACCACCGCCAACAACACAATACTATTAAACCCCTTATAGTTATAATAGTGTGACCCCGAGTTGGGGAGTGGGACGATGTGTACGTGTTTCCCATCTTTTGCCCCTCCGCAGTTAGGAAAGTCCCACCGCTGGGCAAACTGGGAAGCAACAGTTTGCCATTCCTGTGGGTTTGAAGGAAACTGAGGAGTCAAGCAAGAAAAAAAAAATATTACTTTTGCACATAACATTGCAGGCAGATTAGACACAAACATTCTTGCCCAACATAAGTATAACATTTATTTTAAGGAGTATTTAAGGAAAAAAGTATAAGGTCCACTTATCAGATTCCTCCACCCCTCTGATGCCCATTGTAAAAATTTTAGGGGGGGGGGGTATGTTTTGGACAGGTAACCCTCTCCACTTCATTCAGAGCTGAATGCATAAATAATGTGTGTTACTTTGGCCAGCCTCTCATTACTTACACTATTGGCAGCCCACTGGACAGGTAAGAAGTGCTATAATACAAAAATATGAATACACACTGTACAAATTGAAGAACATTTTTACATTCTGCAATTATCTATCAAGATAATAGGAGAACAAAACTTTAAACAGTACCATTTGAAAGTATTCAGGCAGGCCCTTGCACTACATGCTTTGGTGAATTGATCCATAAATATGACCACAAAAGAGGTAGGTATAGTGTGTATGGGTTTGGCAGATAGAGGATTGGTATCGGTTGACTTAGCAGTTGGGGGAGGGTTCCAAATGAGTTTGCCCCCCCCCCAAAAAAAGCCTCTTGCATTCTGCCTGAATGTAAGGACAAAAATAACATTTAAACACATTTTAGGGGGTGTTTAGGGTAAGCACTACAATGGAGCAGACAAAATACATTGTTAAGTGACTAGGCTAGGTGTGTATGGGCCCAGTATAGCATGCTGGGGAGGTTAGTGAAGGCAAATATGCATGAAGGACAAAAAGGAGCATTAAAAGCTTACAGCATGCATGAGGACAAAGAGGACATTCACAGCATATTACAATCATGGTAATTATGGAATGAAGAAATAAATACAATACATTAGCAAACATTAAATACATAGAATGTGATGTTAAAGGACAAAACTTACCTTAATATAGTCCTTCTGCAGGACCTGAATGATGGCAGAACAGGTCTCTAGAATAATAATCCCCAGAGCCTGGGGGGGAGATGCCTGTCGAGAACTTGATGTCCTGCAGACTTCTCCCCGTCGCCAATTACCGCAAGGTGAGGACGAGCCTTTGCTCAGGAGTGATGGCTTTCCGCATGCAGGTGTCCTGCTTTGTAATATAAGCCAGCAAAGCCAGCAGACGGTGAAAAACGGGGTCCTTCACCTGGAGATAATTCCTGAAATCATCAGGATTATTCTCCTGGATCTCCCACAACAAAGGCATGTGCGAGAATTGGTCACGCTGGAGCAACCAATTCTTTGTCCATGAACTCCTCCTCGCCCTGTTCATGGACTGGGCTTGGGTCAAAGTAAGAACCCCAACACCAAGCCCCTGCAAAGCACAATCTCTACGAGTATGTACCCGCAACATGGCTTCAAAATGGTCGGCTAGTCAGAACGAACTAACAGAATGCTCTGCAAATCAGAAAGGCCTGAGAAGAGCGAGCTGAAAATCAGAAACAAGCGGACAAGAATGCACTGAAACACATATACGAACTGACAACACGCAGTGAAAAACAGATACAAACCCACAAGCACAAACTGAAGATCAGTAATGAACTGAAAAGCACGAGGCTGAAAAGTGCGAATCGTCTCTCCCCAAACTTCTACTAACACGAGATTAGCAGAAGGAGACCAAAGGGTGGCGCACTTGGTATTGAACTTCCTTTTTATAGTGCCGCCGTGCATGTTGTACATCACCGCGTTCTTGGCAATCGGAATTTCCGACATTTGTGCGACCGTGTGTATGCAAGACAAGTTTGAGCCAACATCTGTCGGAAGAAAATCCACGGTTTAGTTGTCGCAATGTCTGATCGTCTGTATGTGGCATAAGTGCTGCTTCTGTCTGGTGCTTATCAGCATAAGTCACTTTTGAGAAGTTTTCCCGACACATGAGATAAATTTGTGTCGAGGAGAGAGCTCAGCATGGAGCTTGTCTATTTGCAACACAGTTCTGCTGTGTGAAGGGGGGGTGTTCCTTTCCTCCAATCAGCTTTCACACACTGTAACTGCAGCCTCTCCACCCCCTCCTCTTGGCGCCTCACAGATGCAGAAGGTTTTTAACACAATCCTGTCCTTTTGAAGGCTGTAAGGAAGGGAAGACTGTAGATAAACTAGTAAAACCTATGTAGGAGGATTTGCCTCATCTGTTTTATCTGAGGTTATTCACTTCACTGGGTATATGAGAGGGTTTACAACCACTTTTATTCATTACTTGCATTGAAGTGATATTAAAGTCAAAAGAATAAAAACAAAAAACATGTCATACTCACCTGCTCTGTGCAATGGGTTTGTACAGAGCAGCCCAGTCCTCCCCTTCTCGGGACCCTGCCGGCGTTCCTTACTCCTCCCTCCTGTCGATTGCCATAGAGCAAGCATCTTGCAAGAAGGTCACCCAAACAGACGTGCTCCCAAACTGCTGCTCTGCATGTCCATTCAGACATGCCCGCCCCCTCTCTCTCCTTATTGGCTCACTGGCTGTGATTGACAGCAGGGGGATCCAATGGCTCCAGCTGCTGTCTCAGCCAATAAGGAGGGAGAGTCCCCAGAGAGCCAATGCTCTTGTGCATATCGCTGGATTGAGAGGGAGCTCAAGTAAGTGTTAGGGGTGCTGGGGGGGGGGCTGCTACACGCAGAAGGTTTTTACCTTCATGCATAGGATGCATGAAGATAAAAAACCTTCAGCCTTTACAACCACTTTAAGGAATCTCTATCCAGCACTGTGCCTGAGAACTTCTGCTGTCAATCAAATCCAGTGACGATGGAGCAGGGGGTGGAGCCAAGTTAAATCATGTGTGTCAAGAGGCACATATGTTGTGGCTCAACACAATGTGGCTTGCTATGGGGGCAATAGGCAGGGGGAAGGAACCAGAAACGCTTATGGGGGACTCCAGAAGAGGAGGATCAGCCTGCTCTTTGCAAAACCCTTTTTTTATATATATATATAATTATATTAAACCTTTACAACCACCTAAAGGTAAAAACCATCAGTCAGGTTTTTTTTTGTTCAACCCGCTTGTCAGTGTAATGCCGCATACACACAATCAGATTTTCCGACGGGAAATGTTGGATGTGAGCTTGTTGGCTGAAAGTCTGGCCCCTTTGTATGCTCCATGGAACATTTGTTGTCGCACTTTCCGCCAACAAATGTTCGCTAGCAGGTTCTCCAATTTTCCCGTCAACAAAACTTTGTTGTCTGACTTTCCGATCGTGTGTACACAAGTCCGCCACACAAAAGTCCATGCATGCTTGGAATCAAGTACGAGCCGGAAGCACTCGGTCTTGTAAAACTAGCATTCGTAACGGAGATATCACATGACTATTGAACTTCCTTTTTATCGGCTCGCCGTATGTCTTGTACGTCACTACATTCGTAATTATTGGCCAACATTTGTGTGACCGTGTGTATGCAAGACAAGTTGGAGCCAACAACCTTTGAACAAAATTCCATGGTTGTTGTCGGAATGTCCGATCGTGTGTACGGGGCATAAGTGTATTTAGGCAGGTCATAAAAGTAAAAAAACAAAATGTGTACTATTGTTTCTTGCCCCTACTATTAGTACGAAGAACAAATAACGCACACATATGTGGTATCGCTGAGATCGCCAGGAGAAAGAGAATAAGTCTCCTTTATTATTCCAAAAGACTCCTTCTGTGGAATATTTTCACTAAGGCCCTTAATGCCATGCGGTGGGGCTGCACTGGCACTTATTTCCAGTGCAGCCCCAATGCATACACAAAGCAAAATATAGTACAGTACAGGTGTTGTGGTGTGTGGTGAAAAAAAAGGACTATATGTACTAAACTTTTAGAGCAGGGGGTTACCATGCAAATCATTGCATCACATCACTGCCATGGTGAACAGAACTCTAATGAAATCGTCACTCATTCTGTGAAAAAAAAAAGAGAATGGTGCAATGTGCCAGGATCGGCACTGTGTCACACAGCGCACACCAGCGGCTGTGTATTTTATGTGGCTCGCTGATGTAAACAGACCCTTAAACATAAATGCAAAGATGCAACAATATACTCTTTTTATACCCTTTTTATATTACAGCCCCAGTGACCCAGAGTAAACCAGCATATTCATATTAATATATTTTTAAGTGTAATGCAGTTTCAGTGTATTAATAATGTATGCAGTATTTATAACGGCTGCATCGCTGTGAGTAATTACTGTGAGTAAATATCTGTATACCTCAGCTAATGTTTTCTTCCATAGTCTGTTATGTTAATCTACAACTCATTTCAATTTGGCACATAAAGTGCCAACACTATTTATCCTCTTCATCATATTTACGCATGCTTATTTGGGAAATTTCTTTTAGTGCTATAAAAAATGTTGGACTGTTATTGTAAACTGGCAAAAACTCCCAGGCCCAGGAAACAATACAATGAATTATTATCAGATACATTGGTAAATGTAATTGGAGGATAAACATTGATGGCCCCTTCTGGTATGTAAATTCTGTATAGCGCTTATGTTACACATGCATTACCAGTTTGCATTTACAGTGCCTTGAAAAAGTATTCATACCCCTTGAAATTTTCCATATTTTATTATGTTACAATCAAAAGCTTAAATGTATTTATTGGGATTTTATGTGAATAGACCAACACAAAGTGGCACATAATTGTGAAGTGGAAGGAAAATGATAAATGGTTTTCAAACTTTTTTACAAATAAATATCTGAAAAGTGTGGTGTGCATTTGTATTCAGCCCCCTTATTCTGATACCCCTAACTAATATCTAGTGGAACAAATTGCCTTCAGAAGTCACCTAATTAGTAGAGACCACCTGTGTGTAATTTAATCTCAGTATAAATACAGCTGTTCTGTGAAGCCCTCAGATGTTTGTTAGAGAACCTTAGTGAATAAACAGAATCATGAAGGCCAAAGAACACACCAGACAGGTCAGGGATAAAGTTGTAGAGAAGTTTAGAGCAGGGTTAGGTTATAAAAAAATATATCAAGCTTTGAACATCTCACGGAGCACTGTTCAATCCATCATCCGGAAATGGAAAGAGTATGGCACAACTGCAAACATACCAAGACATGGTCATCCACCAAAACTGACAGGCCGGCAAGGAGAGCTTTATTTCAGAGAAGCAGCCAAGAGGCCCATAATAACTCTGGAGGAGCTGCAGAGATCCACAGCTCAGGTGGGAGAATCTGTCCACCGAACAACTATTAGTTGTGCACTCCACAAATCTGGCCTTTATGGGAGAGTGGCAAGAAGAAAGACATTGTTGAAAGAAAGCCATAAGAAGTCCCGTTTGCAGTTTGTGAGAGGAAATTTGGGGGACAAAGCAAACATATGGAAGAAAGTGCTCTGGTCAGATGACACCAAAATTGAACTTTTTGGCTTAAAAGCAAAACGGTATATGTGGCAGAAAACTAACACTGCACATCACCTTGAACACACCATCCCCACCCTGAAACATGGTGGTGGCAGCATCATGTTGTGGAGATGCTTTTCTTCAGCAGGGACAGGGAAGCTGGTCAGAGTTGATGGAAAGATGGATGGAGCCAAATACAGGACAATCTTAGGAGAAAACCTGGTAGAGCAGTGGTGGTGCGTCTATTAAGGGCCCACGGGCGCCGCCCCTACTCTCTCCAGCCATTCTCTCTGCATTGCATGAATCTATCCATGGCCACCGCCGGCCCCTTTTCGGACGCTGGGCGCCTGAATCACAGCGACGGGCACCTAAATCAAAGCACTGTACTCTGAGTCCACCCAGGTGTGTTAGAAAAGCGAATGAATATTTGCTTTCCTAACACTGAACCGCCTCTCCGCCAATCAGGTACGTGGGTCTGTTACCCGTCATCTGATTGGCTGAAACGACAGACGCTGTGATTGGACGCCTATCAGGAGGAGAAGACGGGAGGAGATGCATGGAGGACACCACTCTCACCTGCTGCCCCACTAAAATAGGGTAAGTGCTGGGCAGACGGCGAGCGAGCGGGGGGGGTCACAGTGGAGGCATTCGATGGGCACAGTGGCGGCATTCGATGGGCACAGTGGCTGTGTTTGATGGACACAGTGGCTGCGTTTGATGGACACAGTGGCTGCGTTTGATGGACACAGTGGCTGCATTTGATGGTCATAATGGCTGCAATTGATTGGCACAGTGGCTGCAATTGATGGCACAGTAGCTGCAATTGATGGGCACAGTAGCTGCAATTGATGGGCACAGTGACTGTGTTTGATTGCACAGTGGCTGCAATTGATGAGCACAGTAAGGCTGCAATTTATGTTTTTCTTTCAGAATTTGCTTGCGCCCCCGCCCCAAAAAATTTTGAGCACCAGCCGCCACTGTGTTAGAGTCTGCAAAAGACTTGAGACTGGGGTGGAGGTTCACCTTCCAGCAGGACAACGACCCTAAACATACAGCCAGAGCTACAATGGAATGGTTTAGATCAAAGCATATTCATGTGTTAGAATGGCCCAATCAAAGTCCAGACCTAAATCCAATTGAGAATCTGTGGCAAGACTTGCTGTTCACAGACGCTCTCCATCAAATCTGATAGAGCTTGTAGTATTTTGCAAAGAAGAATGGGCAAAAATGTCACTCTCCAGATGTGCAAAGCTGGTAAAGACATCCCCAAAAAGACTTGCAGCTGTAATTGCAGGTGGTTCTACAAAGTACTGACTCAGGGAGGCTGAATACAAATGCACGCCACACTTTTCACATATTTGTAACATTTTTGGAAAACCATTTATCATTTTCCTTCCACTTCACACAATTATGTGTCACTTTGTGTTGGTCTATCACCAATAAAACACATTTACATTTTTGGTTGTAATATGACAAAATGTGGAAAATTTCAAGGAGTAAGAATACTTTTTCAAGGAACTGTAAATATTTTTGTCCCTTCCTTACTCTGTAGCTAGGAAATGTCTGTATAGCTAATCCCACCCTTCTTTCAGTGTGTCTTTAGTTTCTGTTCTGATCACATGTAATTGCTGGAGCTAGACATACAATGATTTTTTGACCTTGCTCATCTGTGAAGAGCACAAGTTTTCATTTAAAGCTGTCTATGATCTGCAAGATGTCATTTGGATCTAGCCGCTGATTGACAATACCGCATTTTCTTATGTTTCAGAGACCTTCTCTTGGAGCTTCAATTTGCCAAAAGCTGATACCCACCTACCCGGCCTCAGGTACTTAGATACCACTTGGGGTTAACCCAATAGTCTTCAAGTTACCTTATGTTATATAGAAAAATGTGTGTCACTTGGATCTCTTGAGAGGCATAGTTTACCACATACCATTTTTTGACAGAAATGCTGATATTCTCCTGCTTCTTGGCACAGACATCCCAAGGGTACACATTACACAAGGACCACCAGCAAATCAATGGGCCACATGAGGTACCATTTGCCTGGGCCTGAACTGGATCATCATTGGCAGCCACAACCTTGGTAATGTCAGGAGGTCTTCCACAGTTTCTTCTTTTAAGACAGGTGTCCTGCCAAATGGTCACATTACTTGTTTCAAGCAGTGCCCACATTACTACCATGTCAAAAAAAGACTTTGCATAAAGGCATGCAACGATAACAAGGCCCTTAATTTCTGGGATGATAATGTCACACAGTGCTTGATGTAACAACTAAACACAATGAGCTGGTAGCCCCCACGAAAGACAACGAGCTCCTTAATACTATGAGTAAAGAGTTCTATCAGGACAATTCCAACAGCTGGGTGGCACCACTACCATTCTGTGCCTCAAAAAAACCTACCAAATAATAGTCTGCATGCAGAAACAAGATTTGCTTCTTTACAATGCACCCTGAACAGAACTGGGCCTATTCTGAACAATATCCTTATAGGGGTTTTGCTGCACTTCAGACAAGAATCAGTTGATGTTGAAGACAACAGAAACTTCTCATACACTATTGTAGTGCTACCCCTGTATGGGTCGCTGGATTTTTGGATCCCACTTTGCAAGCACAGCCAGGCAACATGAATTTTCAGGCATTTACTTAGTAGACAAAAACAGTCCAGTGTGTTTTGTTTTGTTTTAGGTTATTAGGGAAAAAAACTTGGATGGGGAGGTATGGGACGCCCAGAACTGTAGTTAAATGGAATTTGAGGACTAGGAAAATGGCTTATGGCTGCTGAAAAAGATCACAGGACTGTTTTCCTGTAGAACAATTAATCAGCCAACCGGTAAAGCACAACTCCAATTTCTATCTACAGGTACTCTATCTCTGTAGAATAATGCTATGGCACCTGGCTTCTCTTTAAGATTCCATAGCAAGAGGTGCAGGATAGCTGTATGGGCTTTGATGGCTCCAAGCTGTCCTTTGTAGATAGCTAGCTGGGTATTGCACCTGGCTGCTTCTCCTCTTATGCTTCTCCTCTAAAGTGTAGAATTGAAGCTACTCCCTCAGTCCCTTGTAAAGATCCTGTAGCTTATGTGGTGACTACTGAACAGGCCTCCTGCTGGACAGGTCTCAATGGCTCCCAATGGTGATTCAGCTAAGCCTAGCTGAGGCTTCCTCAACTGCTCTCTCTGTCTGTCTCTCTCTTCATTTTTGGCTCCTTCTGCCTGGAGAAAGAGCCCCCCAGCAGAGGGGTCCCCTCCCAGGCCACTGGATCCTGAACTCCCACGTGGTCAGGCTACAAAATACTTATGGGCTATCTCTCCACTTTCTGGGCCATCCCTACCCAGCGATTGGAGGAGACTCCACAAATATTCAGGCTTCATTTCTGCCCCTGCGCCCTCTAAGTTCTAGAACTCTCCAGGAGTTTCTAGAAGCCAGCAGGAGACGACAGAGACACAGCCCTTGGAGCTCTGCCAACCTAATTCTTAATAAATTAACCCTGGTTCCCCTGGCTACAGCAGGTAAATTTACCTACTGTACAGAGGGGGTGCTACACCATCTTCTGTGCCATCTTAAAGACACAAGTTTTATAGTATTGTAGCATGACCCCCTTGGGGACTGCTTAGATTTACATGCTCATCTGCACCACCATGACCCTGGCAACATTCCAACCCACCTGACACTCTGGGTTCAGACATCTTTGCACCACCTTAAAGTTAGGCCCGGAACGGAAGAGACTAAAAGGAGTGATAGTGTAGGGCCGGCATGACAGTGTGTCTAAGGGAGACACATAAGGGGTTAATGTGGAAAAGATGTAATGGGAGTGTAGAAAGGGGAGGGTAAGTAAGAGAGAGTTTAGTTGGGGGGAGTGGCTATATTCAAGGGAGAGGCGGAGCTAGGCTGGTCAGTGTAAAGAAGAAGTGGAAGGAGGGTGTTTTCTGTTGGTCTCTGACGGTGGCAGTAAACGGAGGTGATGAAAAAGGGGTGGGGGGCTCATTGGTAGTATGTGCCCCTCCGGTATATTCCAGTAAAAAAGTTCATGGAATATTGTAATGGTTGCACTAAGGGCTGTTTAAAATTTAAATTTAAATTTTAAAATTTTCGTGTTTGATTAATCGATTTATTTTAAATCAATTAATTGACTCATTTTGATTAATTACAACGCACATACAGATCCTACTGCTTTTAGCTGATTTAGCACCGTTGTTATGGCAACGGCCAAAGCTGGACATAGCGGGGCATGGCTAGGACGTCACACGACATAAACTCAGCCTCACCGTGCCCATAATCAGAGCCTTACCGTGCCCATAATGCAGTCTCACCGTGCCCATAATCTCAGACTTACCGTGCCCATAATCGCAGCCTCACTGTTCCCATAATGCAGTCTCACCGTGCCCATAATCGCAGCCTCACCGTGCCCATAATCGCAGCCTCACCGTGCCCATAATGCTGTCTCGCCGTGCCCATAATCGCAGCCTCTCCGTGCCCATAATCGCAGCCTCCCCGTGCCCATAATGCAGTCTCACTGTGCCAATAATGCAGTCTCACCGTGCCCATAATCACAGCCTCACTGTAGTCAGTGCCTGTGCCTGGAGTACACAGTCTGCGGGCATCTCCCGCTGTGTGTCTCGGAGCTGAGTGTGAAAACTTTAGCCTCGCTGTGAGAAAAGTTCCGCCCTCCTCCTAGATCAGCTCGTGTGATAAACAGAACACTTTTCTCACAGCGCGGCCAAAGTTTTCACACTCAGCTTCGAGACACACAACGGGAGATGCTCGCAGACTGTGTATGACATAAAGTGGAGGAGGAGGAGGAGGGAGAGGAGCGCTGCAGCCACAGCTTGGCCCAAAGCGGCCCCAGGGCAGGCAGTCTCGATCCAAAAAATTTTGATCAATCAAAAAAATTAACGATTAATCAAGGAATTAATCGTTAATTTCTGCAGACCTAATATATATATATATATATATATATATATTAGATTGGAGTTATTTATTTGGATTGTTTAATAAAAGGCTGTTGTGGTCATTTTACTCCAAAAAGTAAAGGTGTGGTCTCATCATTTTAGGTGGGTAAGAAATGGGTTGGAGCATAAGTGGATAATAGTGATAATAATATGGGGACATTTGGACTACACTGATCAAGTAATAAGTCAACAACTTGACGAGTTTACGTTCTATTAACGTTTACTGAATAACTCAAAGAAGATCTTGTTGAACAGAGGAGGTAATATATCAACTGAACTTTGAAAAACAGTCCTAGTTCAGTAGAATTACTTTAAAATAATACAGGTTAGAGCGCATGCGCGGCCGGCCAGAGCAGATGTGCCTCTGAGCTGCTCCGCACACCCCCGGCATTAACAGCTAGATTAAGTGGCCCCGCTCTCCGCCCGCAGCTCACGATAGCCCGATCCTCCTGCGGTGAGGACCGGGAACAGGGTGGATGCCACACAGACCGTGTGGAAAGCCCCAGAGCGGCTCCCGTTATCCGTCCCGTGCTGCACAGAGAGGATCCAAGATAGCGACCGGCTGCAATACATGAGGGATGTCGGCTTCAGGAGCAAGGAGGCCCGCTCCCACAGAGGAAGACCCCTATTCCTCCGGGTACTGGACATTACAAACCGGGCTCTTCTGTGCCCTCTCCAGCTGAAGGTGAGCCTGGAAACACACACCGCTCACTACCTAGCCTCTCACATTCTCCCTCACAGGCTGCAGCCCTTTCACCTAGCCAGGACTCTCATACCTCCTCTGTGTTAGACAGAGAGATGGCAGAAATCCTATGCAGCCAGCCCAGCAGCCAAGAGCTTGACCAGAAATACATTGCTGATTCCCATGCTATCCCATCAGCTCAACCACAGTATTCAGGAGACCCCATACTTTTATCCCGCTTTGCGGATCTGCTACAAAGAGAGCTGGCAAAAGCTACTGACAAACTAGTTTTAGACATAAAACAAGATTTCCAAGAGCTGGGGAACCGACTAAAGAGCATTGAATCAAAAGTAGATGACACAGTCCACAGAGTTTCCCAAAACTCGAATATGATCACCGACCTACAAGACCGACTCGAAGAAGCCTACTCAAAAATTGACGACCTCGAAAATCACGCTAGGCGCTACAATTTTCGTATCAGATGTATTCCGGAGAATGTGAAGGACATCACCTCCATCACTTCTTCACTAATGCAAGCTGCAATACCTGACATCGACGAGATACATATGGAAATTGATTGCATCCCTATGGCGTTAGTCCCTCCAAAACCTGATGGCTCCCCCAGAGATGTTCTCGTGAAGCCGCACTTTTTCCGGATCAAAAAAGTAGTGATGCGTTACGCTAGAGAACATCCGGATTTGGAAATAGACGGACTTAAGATTCAAGTTTTTGCAGATATTTCCCAGGCTACTATCCAAAAGAGGCGATCATTTAAACCCTTGTTGCGACCATTGATCGAACAGAATATTCGCTACAGATGGAATTGCCCCTTCAAGCTTCAATTCACCTTTAACAGCAAGTCTTACTCCTTCTCTACATTCGCAGAAGGTGAAACGATTCTACTGAAGCTGGGTTTTATCTCTCATAGCCCTTCATCCCAGAATCGGTCCAGATTCAATGACTCTCCTCCTCCACTCTCCCCTCTTTGGTTGACTTCACAGACGAAGAAAACAGCATCGTCCTCTCGTACATCTTGAGAACTTCTCATATGCTATTGAGGGATCCTTTTGTATGGGGCGGCGGCTTCTCCGTGGTCCGGTTACAGGACATTAGCCGCTGCTTTTTGCTTTTTTGGCCTTGTTTTTTGTCTCTCTCCATGTGAGAAAATGATGCACCATGCATCTTCTGCCTAAACAGTTCTACAGCATTATATATTTAATGCTTCCTGTTCATTTTCTTAAGGTTAATTTATTTTTTAGTTTTTTCTCAGGATGGACATTATCATTTTTTGATTTTTGATTTGCATGACTTTACACCAAATTTTGGTTAGGTTACTGTGTTGCCTTATTAAATTGCTTAGGCGGTGCAGTAGGGCCTTAACAGAAACACATGTGCCTTTATTGCCGGGGGGGCATCTATGCACTCTTCCCATTCGAAGGACTCTTCCCATTACTTGATTCTGGTGAAGACTCCTCCGCACTTTGAGCTTTTGCTCTGAGACATTTGTTCATTGGTTTTATACCTGAATTTCTACATCTCCATGCCATATTCCTCGGTGCCGGGAGTTACCTGACCCGATTTTCTTGTTTCTTTTCTTTTCCTTCTCTATCTTTGTTTTAATTTATTCTTGTTTTTTCCTGAGGGTCACCCGGAGGTTCTCTTGGCTCTTCTGGATCCGGACGCTCACAGATCGGTGGGTGAGTTTGTCTATAGATGTTGTCTGACTGTCTCCTATGCCTAATATAATAGCCAACTCCAAAAATATCTGCTTGCTTTCCCATAATGTCCAAGGTTTCGGGGCGCCCTCTAAACGCATTAAGGCCTTCTCCCATTATCGATCTCTGGGAGCCGACATTGTGGCTCTTCAAGAGATGCACTTCACTTCCCTATTTACCCCTAGGTACCTTCATAAGGATTATCCTCTTTATTATTATGCGAACGCGTCAGGGAAGAAGAGGGGAGTGGCCCTCTGCTTTTCTAGACGAATATCATTCACCGAAACCAATGTCATTAAAGATAAGGAAGGGCGCTATCTTTTGGTTAAAGGTCATTTGGGGGAAACATTAGTCACTTTCCTAATCTACTACGCCCCCAATACTAATCAAGTGGCATTCTTTCACTGAATGAATGAATGAATGAATGATTTGTATAGCGCTGCAAATGCGAACTGAATCGCCTCAAGGCGCTCGATCTCTCCTGTGTTGTCCAGCTTCTTAAAAGAGGTAGGTCTTGAGTTTCTTACTGAAGGCCTGATGATTTTCTTCCATGCGGATGGGAATAGGTAGAGCGTTCCATAACCGTGGTCCTTGGACTGCGAATCTTCGTTCTCCTTTTGTTTTGTAGCGGGTTTTTGGAATAAGGATGAGGTTTTGGTTTGAAGATCGAAGACTGCGATTGGGTGTATAGTGCTTTATTTTCTCGCGTAGGTATTGAGGAGCGTTTCCTTGTATACATTTGTGAGTGAGGCAGAGGGTCTTGAAGGTAATTCGGTTCTTTACGGTTAGCCAGTGTAGGCTCCTCAGGGAAGGGGAGATGGATTCCCATGTTTTTTTTCCTGTTAACAGTCTTGCCGCCGTGTTTTGGATGAGTTGCAAGCGCGCAAGCTGATATTGGGGTAGTCCTATGTAGAGGGAGTTTGCGTAGTCGAGTCTGGAATTGATGATTGTTCCAACTACTGCTGCTTTGTCCTCTTCTGGGACGAAGGGGATGAGTCTACGTAGCAGGCGGAGGAGATGGTGACATTGGATGACTACTGATCCTATTTGTGCATCCATTGACATTTCTGAGTCAAAAATGACTCCGAGACTCCTGGCTTTGGTGCTTGTAGAGATGGTCTGTCCAAAGATGGTGGGTGGTGTCCATGGGGTCTTAGTTTTGGAATTTTGATTTGCGTGTAGGAGAAGAAGCTCGGTTTTTGATCCGTTGAGTTTAAGAGAGCTAGTGGTCATCCAATCGTCTATCAAAGTGAGGCATTTTTCTAGTTGCTGATGATGGTCTTTTTCTCCGGTGATGCGAAGGTATAGTTGGGTATCATCCGCGTATGAGTGGAAGCAGAGGTCCGATTTTCTGATGATTTTGAGAAGTGGGCGGATGTAGATGTTGAAGAGCACTGGTGACAAGGGTGAACCTTGAGGGTCTCCACAAGAGATTGCGTGGGTTTCAGAGGTGAAGGCTCCTAGTTTCACTGCCTGAGAGCGATTTCCTAAGAAGGATGCGAACCATTGTAGATCTGGATCTGTGACTCCTGCTACTTCTGTGAGGCGGATGAGTAGAGTATTGTGGTCCACTGTATCGAACGCTGCACTGAGGTCCAACAGTACTAGGAGACATGATTCTCCATCATCAGCTGCTTCGAGGGCGTCGTCCCATATTTTGAGAAGTGCCGTTTCTGTGCCATGGCCTGGGCAGAAGCCTGATTGCAGCGGGTCCATGAGTTTGTGCGTGTCCAGGTGGTGTTGAAGCTGTTGTACTACTGCTTTCTCCATAATCTTGGAGATGGTGTTGAGGCTTGTTATCGGTCTGCGATAGTTAGGGTTCTTAGGGTCGAGATTGGGTTTCTTTAGGAGGGGTTTGACGATGCCATGTTTGAGGGCGATTGGAACAGCCCTTTCTTTGAACGACTGGTTGATAAGGTGTGTTATAGTGGGAGCCAAGATGTCGGAACATTCTTTCAGGAGTTTTGTGGGAATGATGTCGTTTGGTGATGTGCTGTCTCTGAGACTTCTGATGATGTTTTTGGTGGTGTCAGTGGTGATTGGGATCAGTGCGAAATTCGGTGCTTGTGTGATGATCGTATTGATTTTTTCTTTTTGCTTTGGTTGGATGAGTTTGGTTGTTTTTTTCTGTTGAATTGTTTTCCGGATGTTGTCGATTTTATCGATAAAAAAATATGATAGTTCATTGCAGAATTCTTGGGTTTTGTTTCCTGGGGGCTCTAGACAGGTAGGGTTCATAGTCTTGGTGACTATTTTGAAGAGTTCCCGAGGGCGGTTTAAGGCTGATGAGATGGTGTTTGAGAAATGTTCCTTTTTTGCTTTGAAGATTGCGTTGTGATATTTCTCCGTGAATGCTTTGTAATTTGTGTGGTTTTCCTTTGTGGGTTTTCTTCTCCAGGCTCTTTCTGCTCTTCTGTGTTCCTGCTTTAATAAAGTAAGAGTGCCATTAAACCATCCAGAGGTTGTTTTGTGGATGTGTGTTCTACGTTTTGGAGCCACTGAGTCCGCAGTTTGTAGTAATGCCTTGTTTAAGGAGTCGAGTGTTTGTTCCGTTGAGTGGTTTAAGTTTAACATTGCTATTTTGTTTGCTAATGTGGTTTTGAAGAGTTCGGAGTGTAGTTTCCTCTGAGATCTTGTCCAGTGTGTTGTAGTTGCCTGTTTCCGTTTTTGGAGGGTGGTGTTGGTTGCGATATTAAATTTGATAGCGTGGTGATCCGTCCATGGTAGCGGTAGATTGTCGAATATGTTGACGTCCATATTTTGTTTGAAGATGAGGTCCAGAATGTGTCCTGAACCATGTGCGGGAGCATTTATCAGTTGCTGAAGACCTAATTCTTTCAGTTGGTTGATGCAGGCAGTGGTGATAGGGTCTTGGGTGGAGTTTGCCCAGAGGTTGAAATCTCCAAGTGCCAAAAAGTTTTTGGTTTTCAGGGTGTGAGTTGACATGAATTCTGTGAAGGTTGTCAGGAGGTTTGTCTTCGGTCCTGGTGGTCTGTAACATAGAAGTATGTGGATAGTGTCTTGGGGTGTTGTTTGTACGATCCATGGCTCCTGAATTTGAAGGCGAAGTAATTTTAGCAGGTGACTGTAACCTAGCTCTGGATCTTATCAGGGACAAATCTCATACTGCTGGGCTCCGATCCCCTCCTTAACAAAGCCGCAAATTTGCACAATTACTTCACCATTATGACTTAATAGATTCCTGGAGGGAAGCCAACCCCACCTCTAGGGACTACTCTCATTATTCCAGAGCACGTGGCCATTACTCACGTATAGACCACGTGTTTCTCCTCTCGGGACTACTGTCTAAATTAAATTCCACCAAGATACTATCTACTTCCTGGTCAGACCACGAGCCAGTTATAGTTCAGTTATGTGACCTTGCCAGTAGGGTAGCAAAATCTCACTGGCGTTTGAATGAATCTCTTCTCAGCGATGAATCTCACTGTCTTGAGATTTCTAATCATTTGAAGTTTTACTTTGATACTAATAGGCCAGAAGACACTTCCCCTGCTATTAATTGGGCCGCCCATAAAGCGCCTGTCAGGGGAATCTTTATTTAACTATCCTCCAGACTCAAAAAAGCTCGTGATGAGTTGATCTCTGCCAAAACTAAGGAATATGAAGCTTTAGCTAAGCAACATAAACGCTCTCCATCCCCTAATCTATTTATTAAAATGGAGCAATCTCGCTTGGAACTTAATATTTGTCTTACCACAAGAGCCAAAAAAAAAAATTTTGTTGGGCGAATCACAAATTTTTCACGTGGCGGGATCGCCCAGAATCCCTGTTGGCACGTAAGCTTACCCCTAGACACACACACACGGCACTCCCTAAAATTAGACATTTGGGAGGTCATCTCTTTTAAGATCCCCAAATGATCCTTGGCGAGTTTCATAGATTTTATGCTGATTTATATGGAAGTCCCCGGGATGCTGCCCCTCCATCCATCAGGGAATTCTTGGGGAACCTCCCCCTCTCGTCCATTGCGGATGATCATAGAGACCTTATGGACCAGCCTTTTACAGGTGAGGATATCTACAACACTATCAAAACATTATCACTCCATAAATCTTCTGGTCCTGATGGTCTTCCCAACTCTTATTATAAAATATTTTCCGAACAGTTGGCTCCGCATATGGCTCTGTATTTTAATTCCCTGCGGGATGGAGGTATGGTCCCTTTTGATGAAAATAAGGCTTATATCAGTGTTATTCCTAAACCCAACAGGGACCCTACTGAAGTCTGTAACTACCGCCCAATTTCGCCCATAAATTGCGATTTAAAGATCCTAACAAAACTATTGGCCTCTCACCTTAATACTTTCCTAGCACAGTACATACATAAGGATCAATCTGTATATGCAATGAAAAAATCTGGACAGCCGCATTCCGGATTGGGATAGTGAAAATAAAATCTTCTTTATTGAAAAAATTACATGGTTTAAAATTCGTACAAGGCTCTGTTGGAATAATGCAGCATAACCGCTAACGCGTTTCACGCTCCCATAGAGCGCTTACTCATAGCTGGTTTGTACGAAAGTGATGACCACTTATATACACATTTTACGTCTCACACATGACCCCATATTAATTGTATAACTCTAAACAGCTGATCGTTAGATTGTGTAGGATCTTGATTTAGATGTGATTGGATGTGTATCCTATAGTGGAATCACTATTGAAGACATAAGTGTATAAACAAAATATTCATATAAACAATGCAAAAATCTATAAGGATCAATCTGGATTTATAACGGGACGTCAGACATTAGATCAAATTCGTAGATCCATTACATTGATCTCAGCATTACGTTCCGACTAGGATGCTCCACTGGCCCGGAAGCTCTTGCTTCTTTCACTAGACGGTAAAAAGGCCTTCGACAGCCTAAATTGGAACTACCTTTTTATTACTCTAGAGACTCTAGGGTTTGGCCCTTCGTTCCTTTCCTTGCTGAGAACATTATATAACACCCCAGTAGCCCAAGTTTCCATTAGAGGTTATAAATCATCATCAATCCCTATTAAGCGGGGTACAAGGCAGGGATGCCCGCTTTCTCCTTTGATTTTTGCATTGGCAATAGAACCCCTAGCTATGGCGATTCGTTCTCACCCTAAAATTCACGGAATTCATTGTGGACAACAGGAACATAAATGTGCATTATTTGCCGATGATGTCCTATGTACGTCACTAATCCTCACAAAACTTTGCCTAATTTATTGTCCCTATTAGATCATTTCTCATAACTTTCGGGCCTGTCTCTAAATAACCAAAAAACAATAGAGTTTAACATCTCACTACCCAATGATATAATACAGACTCTTCAAAATATTTATAACTTTCAATGGAATCACCATTCCCTCTATTGACACAATCTAGAAGGCAAACTACCCTCCACTATTTAAAAAACTTAGGGAAGATCTTCGTTGCTGGGCAGCTTATTCCCTCTCATGGTTTGGCAGAATCAATTCAATAAGAATGACGTTTCTACCTAGGCTTCTTTACTATTTTAGAACTCTACCGGTGGTGGTCCCGAGGGGAGACATGCAACGTCTATAGGCTGAAGTCCTGCGCTTTGTATGGGGTAACAAGGGGCCTCAGATACAAAAATGAACGCTTTATTCACCTAAATCTATGGGTGGGCTTGGTCTTCCAAATCTACAGGCATATTTTCAAGTAGCCCAGATAGCCCAGTTAGCTTATACCACTGCTAAAGGCTCAGTCCCCTTATGGGTCTCCATTGAAGCACTCTCCTGCCATCCCTTTGCAATAGGATCTCTAATGTGGCTTCCTAGTCGTTTACGCCCACCTATATTATGTCCCACTTTATCATATTCTCTAGCAATCTGGCACAGAACACGCAACCGCGGTCCTTTATCATCCCCACATACACCACTAGCTTTTGTAATCCGGAGTTTCCACCTAGCTTGACTCCACGACAGTTCCAGTGGTGGCTTAACAAGGGGTTACCAAGAATCGGCGACTTCCTTAATGGAAATTAGATATATACTATCCAACATTTTAAAGACACATCTCAAATGCCTCCTAGTGAAACATTCCGATATAATCAAATCGCATCCTTTGTCAGATCTAAACTTAATCTACGGGTGGGACCCCTTACACTTACAACATTTGAGCTGTCATGCCAAGCCAGAGGCTTGCAGAGGGGGCAGATATCTCCGATATATGCTTCTCTTACTGAACCAGATTCAGAACTTACTTATATGAATCAGTGGGAGAGGGATTTGGACCTTTCTTTTGATTTGATCGAGTGGCAAGATATCGCTTATAAGCTATCCGAAATTTCCATCAATACTACTCTTATAGAGGCCAACTACAAAACACTTCTGCGTTAGTACCTGGTACCTACTAGGGTAGCTAAAAAACATCCTTCTACTTCACCAAATTGTTTCAGACGATGCGGACAGCTGGGGACGATGCTCCATATTTGGTGGCAATGTCCCCTCGTAACTAGGTTCTGGATTAGGACTTTTAATTTAATAAATTCTGTGACGGGGGTAAATATTCGCAGATCTCCGGAAACTGATGAAACTCCCAAAAAATCAGTAAAATGAATCACCTATATATTGTTGGCAGCGAGAATTACGATTGCTAGGCATTGGAGACAGTCAGCAATCCCTCTTGACCAGGTTAAAAGTAAACTCAACTGGATCGTGATTAATGATAAACTCACCTATATACTCAGTAATAACACCAAAAAATTTAACACGGTGTGGGATTCGTGGATCAATTATATCTCAATTCCATAGGGAACTCCGGGTTGACCCTCTCCTTCCTCTTCTCCTTCTCTTCCCCCTTTTTTTTTTTTCTTTTCTTCTTTTCTCTCTCTCTCCTTCCTCTCTTCTCTTTTCTTTTTTACCTCCTTCTTCTGGCTCTTATATATACACAATACAGATGATCGATCATGGGACCTTACTTAATAGTGGGCCCCGGGATAGTCCTGGGGTTCATAACCAGAACTCCCTGTGATTCCGGGTCTCTGCCACTCACAGTGAGTGGGGGGATACCGGATCATGGGGGGAAATATTTTTTTCAGTTCCACCAGTATTTAGATACATATTGTATATTTTGCATTCAAAGATAAAGGTAGAGGACAGATATGTATGTTGACTGTATTTTTTGTACATCTGTATTGCTAAATTGATCATCTAAGAATTTGATTTTGTTCTAATGATGTCTGTTTACCTTGAAATGCATTTCCTTTTTTTTTAAAAAACTATTGAAATATAAAATAATACAGGTTAAGACAATTTGGCAATACTGTATAATGTATACAGGCATGTACAATGCAGTACCACTTAAGCATAACCTGAAAGGTTAAACAGTAATTCTGGCTATTCAAAAATCCGATAGAGTAATACAATCCATAGTCACAGTTTAACAGTTACTCTATCGGCTTTTTGAATAGCCTGACACATATTGATCAATCTATCTTGGATGAGAAATCACTATCTTTATTACAGATGAATGATCGTCAACTGGAGATCTATGGCTACTACATACAGACCAACAGATTGAATCTCATTTCACATTGGAGAGTTCTCTGTGTGATCCGGTATCAGTGAGTAACCACCATGTAAATGTATTATTATATTATATTATTATTATTATACCTACATGCTGTGGGAACACTGGCTCTTGGTTACACTGACGGTACCTATGTGATCGTTCCTGCTTGTGTTATATACCTGACAAGGTCGGGATTGAAGTGCTTAGTGATTCATCCACCTGCAATCAGTGTCTGCCATCATTTAAGCACATGTTTTTTACCTATCAAGATCATACAGCAGGACTTTCCATACATTTGAGGATATAATAACAACCTTTCTTTTTTTGTGAGGAGAAGATTTTTTTCTCCCCTAATTGTCATCAATTTTTGGATTATCCATTTTCTCAGTGTGTCCCCATCTATGATTAGTCTATCTTTGACTGACTGTGGTATGACTTTACACCTCATCATTGGTCGCTTAGACTGTATCATTTCCGGAATGTAACAGTGTGACACATTCCTGTGTTTACGGAATCACACTGTTCCCTTCAGGAATTATCTAGCCTAGTTCCTCGCCCCAGGTGGCTTGGGGTACTGTTAGGTGCTTATAGGGGGTGTTTTATATTGGGGGAGGGAGGGATATACCGACTGCATTTATCCCTTTCAATACCTTTAGAGATATTTTTTATCACCCATTTATCTTTGGGGAATTGTTTGTATTAGGAGTTTCCCCCGTTTATAGGAACTCTTTAGGGATATAGGGATTATAGTATTGGTGTTGTTTGTATTTTGCTCTTTTTTAGCAAATAAACATTTTTGTAGTATAACTCTTTAGGGTGTGTGTTTATATCACTGTTTTTTTTATTTCCTTTGTCCCTTGTTAGCTATTTTTGAATACATACCCCCCCCCCGCTATTTATGCGGTGAGTGCTACAATTTTTGAATATAGGCAGGATTCCCATGTATCTACATTTTGTTGATGCGACAGGTGTCTATTTACAATGTTCAAGTAAAGTGTTTCCCCAGGGTAAAGCTGTCTCTGCACCAGTGAAGCAACAAAGAAAGGTTTGCAAAGGTGGCCAATTGCCCTCTCACCAATGACCAGGCCTATTCAATGCCTTAAGAACAGCGGTTCCCGTAGAGGCGTCCTTGCAGCGGATCATCTTGCGACGATCATCTGATGTGCAGCACGAAGCGGGGGTTGTCGGACAATCAGAGAGGTGCTGGATAGATGTCTGATGAACAGCAAGCACCGCGTGGTAGGGCTCGACCTCACCCTCTCTGTACGGAGAGGTCCGTCACCCACCAGGCCCAGGAGGAAGAGAGCGTGGGGCAGGTTTCTGGCTTCTTTTATAGCTCCTCCCAACATTCTCTCATATGGAGCAGTTTCCATCCTGAGGAACTACTAATCCGACAGTCTTCCCTTCAGGCCAAATCTGATACATAGGGAGCCCAGGTAATTGCTTACAAACAATGTAGATTTGAGCGCGCCATCGATCAGTCAGCTTATATTTCCCACGCACCCCTAAATTACGCAACAACACCCGATCTCCAGGTTGTAGATTCTGAACCCTTACTCTGAGATCTAAGTTTTTCTTGTTCCTCTGTTCTGTGATGGTAGAGACTTCCTTGGCTTTCTCATAGGCCACTTTTAGATTCTGTCAACATACCCCCAGTAGGAGGCCTGAGATGTGTGATCTAACGACGTTCCAAAGGCGAGATCCACTGGTAAACGGGCTTCTCTTCCGAACATTAATTTATAGGGGGAGTATCCAGTAGGATGCTATTATAAGCATGAACCACTGCAGCTATATGGTTTCCCCAATGCTGTTTCTTCTCCAAGGGAAGGATTCCTAACATGTTCAGCAAAGTATGGTTGAAACGTTTAGGTTGTGGATCCCCTTGAGGGTGGTAAGAAGTAGTCTTGATTTCTTTACAAAATCCCGACCTTGATCCGAATGTAGGTGCTGAGGCAGCCCATAGTGAACAAAAAACTTTTCCACTAGAGTTTTTGCTACAGTACTGATCTGTCACAACTAGTACATTACTCCATCCACTCAGATCAGGTTCCAAGCATAAGAAATCAATGCACACCAACTTCATTGGTCCCAGGCTTTGCAGATGGTCCACTGGGGCTGCCTTCCCTGGTAAAGTCTTTCTCTGAATGCATCTGATGCAGGAGCGAGAGTAGCTTTCCACCTCAACTCACAGCCCATACTCCTTCCAAGGGTAAATTAACCCAACTCTTCTGGCCAGCGTTGGTGAAATCAGACCTTCGGGAAAGAGTGTCAGCATCTCGATTTCCCACTCCTGGTCTGTATTTCAAACTGAACTGGAATGCATATAGTGCGGCTAACCACCGATGTCCAGTGGCGTCCAGCTTGGTAGTGGACAATAGGCAAGTCAAGGGGTTGTTATCAGTCTTCACCACAAAGGTAGCCCCGTACAGATAATCTCGTAGTTTAATAAACCACAGCCCACTTGAGGGCTTAGGACTAAAGTTTGTGTACAGGATAGTTCTTCTCGGGGGGGGGGGGGTGAGACTGCAACTCACATAGGCCACCGAGCGAAGTTTCCCTTCCGACTCTTGATGCACCACACCCGAAGCCATCTCTGCTGGCATCCACATGCAATTTATAAGGTTTAGATGGATCAGCGTAGGCCAACATCGATGCTTCAACAAGACTCCCCTTGAGTCGTTCAAAAGCCCTTTCAAACTTCACCGTCCATTGCTCTTGGATAGATTCCTGAGGCTTCCTGGGACCTCCCTTCTGGGCTTTTTGCTGATTCTCCTCCATTTTTTTCTGTAAAAGCTTGTTCAATGTCCGTGCAGTATGTGAAAAATTCTTCACAAATCTTCTATAGTAAGAGCAGAAACCCAGAAACTACCTCAACTCAGTGACCGTGCTTGGGCGAGGCCAGGAACTAACAACCTCTCACTTCTGAGGGTCAGTAGCTATTCCCTCGGTTGATGCTACATGCCCTAGATACGTGATTGAAGTCTGGCAGAACTGACACTTCTCTAATGACAGCTTCAGCCCCTCTGTGTGTAATCATTGAAAGACTTTCTCCAACCGAGTTTCATGCTCCTCCAACATTCTGCTGAACATGATGATATCATCAAGGTACACTAGCACTTCTACCAAGTTCATGTCACCCACAGTGTTCTCCATCAGTCTCTGGAAAGTGGTGGGAGCCCCTGTTAATCCTTGTGGCATTCGTACTCGAAAAACCCTAGAAGGCTGATGAAGGCTGTCTTTTCTCGTTCATCCGGATGCATGAGTATTTGGTAGTATCCGTTCTTTAGATCCAGCGCACTGAACCATTTGGCCCCTGATAAGCATTGCAGGGCCTCCTTTATGCAGAGGGTTGTGTACTGATCTGGAATAGTCCTTCGGTTCAAGGTTCAGTAGTCAATACACATCCTGAGGGACCCATTCTTCTTTCTCACTATCACAGTCGGGGACGCATAAGGGCTCCTGGACTCCTTGATGACCCCTGACTTCTTCAGTTCAGCCAGCTGTTCTCGAAGATCCTCCATATCACACAAAGGAATTCACCTGGCTCTTTCATGAACAGGCTTATCTTCGGTTAGCCGAATTCGATGTTGGGCACTCCGGGCACAACCCGCATCAAAGTCATTCTTGGAGACCATTTTCTCCCATCGGGCTATTTGAGCTTTGATCCTCTCTTCCCATCCGGAAGGTAGATTTGGGCAGTGGACGCACTTTCCCAATCACCATCCTGGGCTTTAGGCTGATTGGGTGACTAGTCACGTTCCTGACACTGACAGGAATTCGCCCCCCACTTCTCAGTAAGGCCCTAGTGGGTATGATCTCCAGAACCACTTCTATTCCAGCTTCCTCCTCTTTTGAATCAGCTTCCATCACCACATAGGGACCCGGTTGGTCCCATGACAGCTTAACCATGGCCTTCAGATAGGCTCTCTCACCCGGTTGCAACACCCTTTCATGCGTATCCATTCATCACAGTCTTCCTACCCCTTCCTCAGGGCCCTTCTTTTCTTGCAACACTCTTTGGGAAAGCCTGCCGCAGCTGAGGATAATTCTTTCATACTGGAGCACCTTCCAATGCAAGTGGAGTGAGTAGTCTCCGCACAAGATTGGTGTTTGTGTCTATCAACAGGGAATTTTGGCCTGCCCCAGGAGGTCAGGGGCAGACAACTGCCAATGTATCAAAAGTCTCTGGTTTTCCAGCCAAGGCAGTATCAAATGTTATCTTAATGGGTATGTATCCGGGCATGTATAGGCACTTCTGGGTCCCTATGCCCCAAATCTCTAACTCCTCGAGTTTGCACAAAGGGATATGCCTCAAGTAATTGTGGTAAAAGTCATGGCACAGCAACGTCACCTGGGCTCCAGTATCCAGCAGGGCTTGAGTGTAGATGCCCTCTACTTGTATCGAGACTGTAGGTGAGGGCCCCACTAAGTTCTTTGGAAGGTTCCCAGCGGGTGAGAGTTTGTGATCTTATCAGCCTCTTTGAAGGCAGTGGAGTTGGTCTAACTCAGGGGTCTCAAACTCAAATTACCTGAGGGCCACATGACAGGTTTTCATATCCCATGGGGGCCGCAAACGCATTATTAACCCCTAGCACTGGTGTCAGCAAACGCATTATTAAACCCTAGCACTGATGTCAGCAAACACATTATTAAACCCTAGCACTGATGTCAGCAAACGCATTATTAAACCCTAACACTGATGTCAGCAAAAGCATTATTAAACCCAGCACTGGTGTCAGCAAAAACATTATTAAACCCAACACTGATGTCAGCAAACGTATTATTAACCTCTAGCACTGATGTCAGCAAACGCATTATTAACCCCTAGCACTGGTGTCAGCAAACGCATTATTAACCCCCAGCACTGGTGTTAGCAAACGCATTATTAACCCCCAGAACTGGTGTCAGCAAACGCATTATTAAACCCAGCACTGGTGTCAGCAGACGCATTATT